>NC_141105.1:38839612-39099612 GCF_041138505.1 Cibotium barometz
TTGAGCGTTGTTATTTTCATAGTCCGACAATACTAGGCATTTAAATATATTCTGAATTTTTTTTAAAAGTTTGTGAATATGTATTTTAAAATTTAAAAGTTTGTGAAAATGTATTTTCAAATTTTAAAAGTTTGTGAATAGTGTGTGTGTGTGTGTGTGTGTGTGTATGTGTGTGTGTTTGAGAGAGAGAGAGAGAGTATTTTGTGAATAGTGTGTGTGTGTGTGTGTGTGTGTATGTGTGTGTGTTTGAGAGAGAGAGAGAGAGAGTATTTTGAAAGTTTTATTAATTTTTAAAGTTAGTGAATAGAGTGTGTATGTATGTGTGTGTTTTTTAGGGTTTTTGAAATAGTGTGTGTGTGTGTGTTCTTGGAGACAATGGGGTTGGGAAAACTTCCTTGATGAATCAATACGTCAATAATAAGTTCAGTAATCAATATAAGACAACCATTGGAGTAGATTTTCTTACTAAATGAAGTGTAAGTAGAGGACATGTTGGTAACCATACAGATCTGGGACCTTGCCCGCCGGCTACAGAGGCTCCAAAGCCTTGGAGTTGCATTCTACATGGGTGTAGGCTTGTTTATGATTTCAATGTGATGAAGTCTTTTGACAGTCTAGACAACTAGTATATCTTATACAGGCAAATCCATCTGATCCAAAATTTTCCTTTTGTGGTTCTCGGAAACAAAGTGGACATTGATGGTGGTAACAGCAGAGTGGTATCTGAAAAGAAGGCAAAAGGATGGTGCACAGGTAAAGGAAACATGCCCTATTTTGAAACTTTTGCCAAGGAGGAAAGACTCATCATTTCAGTGTATTGCAAAGAACGCATTGAAAAATGAGACAAAGGAAGAAATAAACCTACCTAACACCATTGATGTGTCCAATGCAAGGACACAAAAGACATCAAGTTGTGAATGCTAGAAAGTTATTCTATAAGTTCAACTAGTAGGATTGGATGTGCATGCCATCATACCTGTACATAAAAAATACATCCTTTATGCATCTTTCTGTGCATAAAAATCAATTTTTATGAGAATAACACTTTTGAAATAAAAAAATTCCTTTATGCATCTTTCTATGCATAAAAATCAAATTTGATGAGAGTAACACTTTTGAAATAAAAATAAATCCTTTATGCATCTTTCTATGCATAAAAATCAATTTTAATGAGAATAACACTTATGCATCTTTCTATGCATAAAAATCAATTTTAATGAGAATAACACTTTTGAAATAAAAATACATCCTTTTTGCATCTTTCTATGCATGAAAATCAATTTTAATGAGAATAAAAAATAAATCCTTTATGCATCTTTCTATGCAAAAAAATCAATTTTAATAATTAATATCAGTGATATCCATGCATATTCATAGGTGAATATGTACATGGAGTAATTAGAATATTTCTTTTAGATGCAAAAAAATGGTGGGAATTACTCTTTTGGAATAACATAAAAACAAACTTTCTTTTCCACAAAATTGTGCAAGATTTTGCCATAACCTCCTTTGGTATGGCTAACCATTTCTCATTTTTATCATTCTATTTTAACTTAAGTTAAACTAAATTAGATTCATAGAACTCTAATCTACGTAATTTTCTATAATTCAAGAGAGGAAACAATAAGAAGAGTTTAATTAATCCCTTAGTTAATCTTTCTAGGATTAAGAAAGGCTGGAATGTAAAGAAGAGAAGGGGAAGGCCTTTTCATCAAGGCATAGCATTTGAATTTGATTCAATTAACTGCAAAACATAAAAATCAAGAAAACCATAGATTTAAAATTAAACAAGTAAGAAAATTAACTTACATAGAGCTTGTAAGCTCTCCTTTGGCTTGAGGGATTGAGGGTTCTACTCTTGTTTGAAGCAAGAGTGGCCACCAATTCATTGTGGAGAGGATTAGGCCAAAAACAATTGAATTATTAAAAAATTCAATGTAGAAGGCTCTCACAGCAGGAGTAGAGTAACAGTGCATAAATACCATTAAGCTTTTACAAAGGGAGAGGCTTCTATTTATAGGAAGAAGTGAGCCTCTAACCAAGCAAACTGATTCTAGAATTTCCCAGATCAGTTTGGTCAATTTTTGACCATTTTTGGGTCAATTCAGCTTACTTTTGGATCTAGTTTTGAAATAGGGGAGAGGAGAGATAAAAATCTTAATATTTTTTAGTTTAAAACTCCTCCACACGTGAAATATGCACCTCCTTGAAGAGCCCCCTTCTCCTTACCAAGGTGTTAAAAATGTATCATTATACCCAAAATACCTCAATTTTTTTAGTAATATTCATAGTTTTTTACTAATAAACCTTGTACTCAGTCAACTCTTCATCTTATGTGGGCATTTACTCATTTTTGGGTATTTTTCTTTTATAAATTGGATTTAACTGCTCCCCACACTTGGATTGATCCTATTGCACATAGGAACCTTAATTGGACCATAATCCAAAAATTTCTGAAAATTTGGACCCCTAGCTAAGGTCCTTTATACCTACTTTTAATTAATTCCAATTGCACATTAAAAAGTTCTTTTTGAATTTTTGTTTTAGGGAAAACCATTTTAGACACTAGGAGGAATTTTATATTAAAAAATATCTCAATTTTGGATACCTCCCTCTAGACATTTTCTCTCTCTAGGCCAAAATAGGGTAAAACAGGATCTTTCTTTTATTTCAGAGAGGGGAATAATTATAAGATCAGAAGGGGAGGTTCTTACACCTGCACACCTCAAAAGCTGGAGGGAGGAATCTTATATCCTATCCCACTTAAAAAACGCGAGATCCTTATCTCGCAAACTAGAGGACAACTCTTTTCCTTAAGATCTAACTGATTCTGGGGCTCCTTATAGTCTCGTGAACCCAACAGAATCCTGGGATAAAGATCCCTTATATAGAACTCATCTCATCAGATAACAATTCACTCAGATCATATCATTCAAATCCTTAACACAATAATGGCCCATTAGATCGAAATTTCCATCTGATTTCAATTATACAGATTTTTAATTTGTCATCCCTTAACTTGATCCACTGGGTCAAGTGTTAACAATAGCAATCTGTCAGCACAATCCACTAATCTCATAGTGATTTATTGAGGTCATTATCGCATCATTCCAGTTACGAACATCATCACACAGGGACTCGTCCCATTCATCCTCATTGTGATTTTGCTCAGCTTATCACTTTTCAACCAAAATTCAGGAATCATCATTTTTCAATCAAAATCCAAATCAACTCATCGGTTCTCAATCAAAATTTAAAAATCATATCAATCACATTCGAATTCATCATCTCGATAGCATTTATGCTTATAATTTCAAGGTCTTAGATTTACTCGTATATACTGCCAGTAAAGAGTTACAGTTATATACTCGATATATATGTGTACTCAAGGTCCTCGGAATTATAAGGTAAATACCATCATGTCTAGGCCTCAAGCAAGTAAGGGATTCCATACAATGGCGGTACCTCCATTTGAAGACCCAATTTGAATAATTTGTATGAATTTCATCACACATTTCTAACTTTTTACTGTTACTTCATAAATTTTTTGATATTTTTGGCTTCTCGGTTGATCCACTTTAGCCAATTCGCTCTAATACTAGCTGAAAGATCCCTGTCCCCACTGTGCAACGAATTCAGGAGTGCTAGCAGCGGAAGTAGCACTTCTTGCACGGCGGGGCAGGGTCCCTCACTCGGGGTCTCGCCCACGGATATCCAGACAAGAGACTAATCCATATGTTCTTCAAAAACCAAACTCGGAAAAACTTCCCTCGCTCGGAAAGCACGGGCGAT
The DNA here is from genome assembly GCF_041138505.1 of Cibotium barometz. NCBI lineage: Eukaryota > Viridiplantae > Streptophyta > Polypodiopsida > Cyatheales > Cibotiaceae > Cibotium > Cibotium barometz. The sequence goes on from NC_141105.1 coordinate 38,843,405, forward strand.
TCCTCCAGGATAATTTTACTCTAACATAGTCAAAAGCCTTAACTAACTGAACTGATCTGACCGAACCCGTAATAAGTTCTATAGTTAGATCAAGGAAAAGATTGCACTTGGATCATAGAGACCAATGCTTTTTTCCTCATTGAGAGGTACAGCCATTGATTCTTTTCCATAGAACAATTTTTATCCAGGATTTACTTCATCTATCGTACCATAACAAAATTGAGTCTCATTTTAGGGATCCATCAGTCCAGCCTAAGTCGCGTGGGTTAGCCAACCGCAAAACCACTGTAGTGATGGAATCCATTTAGGAATTTGGTTAGGTTTTGTCCTGGCGGGTACTAGGAAAAAGAGTTTCCAGGCCCCTTAGCCGGATTTTCATGCAAACTTACAACTAGTCACACCACTTACACACCCAATATGAAATTGCCTTTTTCACAGAATCAGCTATCTTTAAAACAATCATTTAATGAAACCATAGTGTCACTGATCATAATCCCCCAAAATATGCGGTTGAATTCTAATTTCCAATCAATCCTTCATCGGAGTACCTATGGCATCATTGGCAACCCGAACGCTCACCATCTGTCTACTCAGGTGCCTTTTCGATAGTTCCTAACTCATAGTACCCGGCAATATATTCACTTATAAAAATCAAAATGGAATCTCCGTTGAAGATCAGCAAGATCAACCAACAGATCCATATAAAAGAGCCATGGACTCATTCGTTGAAGACCAGCAAGATCAATCAACCAAATCCATGCCTGAATTCAGAAAACAACTCTTACTCCTTGTTCCAATATCTTCCCCGACGCACGTGTGGATATCTTCGGCGACCCAGAGCCCGAGCACCATACGGTCATCACCCCTTAGGATCCTTCGCAGGTCACCTAGTGCTTCACTCATAGGCCGCTTCCTTGGTCCCTCATCCACTGTACCGGAAGCTCACCATTTAAATCGAACCGAGGTTGGTCAAGATCTCAGCTGGACCTTGCTACGCGAGACGTCCTCCGTTGACTCTCCGTCAGCTGTTGCAACTTTATCCAGTAGGTCTCCATGACCTCATTTATCACTCACAAGATGGTCAAAATGCTTCCCCAGCATTATTGACATAAAACAGTCATTTAAAAACATGTCATAAATACAGTTTCTATAACAAACTCTCGTCTTCCCACATTGTTCCACATCAATCCTCATTTATTTCATATGTATTCCCATTCACATCACATCACATCTATTCACATCACATCACATCTATTCACATCACATCTATTCACATCTATTCACATCCATCACATTCATTTACATCACATCTATTTACATCCATCACATTCATTTACATCACATCCATTTACATCCATCACATCACATTCATTCATATCCATCACATTCATTCATTCATCTCCACCACATTCATTCTCATGACCATCCCATCACATGTGTTCTATCCACACTATATCACATCACTTCTATCCACATCATATCTCATTCATACGCATCTCATCTCATTCATCCACATCCATCCAATCCTTCACATGTACGACTACTCACATCTATCCATACATTCATATCTATCACTTCACATCCACATATGTTCATGTCACATCACATTCTTTCACATACACATCCACATTCATTCTTTCACATACATCCACATCCATTCTTAACATACACATCCACATCCACATCCATTCTTAACATACACATCCACATCCATTCTTCACATACACATTCACATACACATTCACTTCCGTTCTTCACATATACATTCACATCGATTCTTCACATACACATTCACTTCCATTCTTCACATACACATTCACATCCATTCTTCACATATACATTCACATCGATTCTTCACATATACATTCACATGCATACATTCACATCCATTCTTCACATATACATTCACATCCAATCTTTCACATCCATACATTCACATCCATTCATTCACATCTATCTGATCACATCACATCTCATTATATTTATTCACATCACATCCCATCCATCCATTCATTCACATCTATTTGATTCACATCACATCTCATCACATCTATTCACCTCAAATCTCATCACCTCTATTCACATCACATCCATACATTCATTCACATCTATCTGATTCACATCACATCTCATTACATCTATTTATATCACATCCCATCCATCCATTCATTCACATCTATCTGATTCACATCACATCTCATTACATCTATTCACATCACATCCCATCCATCCATTCATTCACATCTATCTGATTCACATCACATCTCATCACATCTATTCAGAGAATTTAAACATAGAATTTAAGAGAATTCTAATTTTGATATAAAGATTCTTTATGCATCAACTTTAATGAGAATAACACTTTTGAAATAAAAATAAATCCTTTATGCATCTTTCTATGTATAAAACTCAATTTTAATGAGAATAACACTTTTGAAATAAAAATAAATCCTTTATGCATCTTTTTATGCATAAAAATCAATTTTAATGAGAATAACATTTTTGAAATAAAAATAAATCCTTTATGAATCTTTCTATGCATAAAAATCAATTGTAATGAGAATAACACTTATGCATCTTTCTATGCATAAAAATCAATTTTAATGAGAATAACACTTTTGAAATAAAAATAAATACTTTATGCATCTTTCTATGCATAAAAATCAATTTTAATAATTAATATCAGTGATATCCATGCATATTCATAGGTGAATATGTACATGGAGTAATTAGAATATTTCTTTTAGATGCAAAAAAATGGTGGGAATTACTCTTTTGGAATAACATAAAAACAAACTTTCTTTTCCACAAAATTCTGGAAAATTTTGCCATAATCTCCTTTGTATGGCTGACCATTTCTCATTTTTATCATTCTATTTTAACTTAAGTTAAACCAAATTAGATTCATAGAACTCTAATCTATGTAATTTTCTAAAATTCAAGAAAGTAAACAATAAGAAGAGTTTAATTAATCCCTTAGGTAATCTTTCTAGGATTAAGAAAGGCTGGAATGTAAAGAAGAGAAGGGGAGGCCTTTACATAGAGCTTGTAAGCTCTCCTTTGGCTTGAGGAATTGAGGGTTCTACTCTTGTTTGAAGGAAGAGTGGTCACCAATTCACTTTGGAGAGGATTAGGCCAAAACAATTGGATCATTAAAAAATTCAATGTAGATGGCTCTCAGGACAGGAGCAGCAGAGTAAAAGTGCATAAACACCATTAAGCTTTTACAAAGGGGGATGCTTCTATTTATAGGGAAAAGTGAGACTCTAACCAAAATTCAAGAGAGTAAACAATAAGAAGAGTTTAATTAATCCCTTAGTTAATCTTTCTCTAGAATTAAGAAAGGCTGGAATGTAAAGAAGAGAAGGGGGAGGCCTTTTCATCAAGGCATAGCATTTGAATTTGATTCAAAACATAAAAATCAAGAAAACCATATATTTAAAATTAAACAAGTAAGAAAATTAACTTACATAGAGCTTGTAAGCTCTCCTTTGGCTCGAGGGATTGAGAGGTCTACTCTTGTTTAAAGCAAGAGTGGCCACCAATTCACTTTGGAGAGGATTAGGCCAAAAACAATTGAATTATTAAAAAATTCAATATAGATGGCTCTTATAGGACAGGAGCAAAGTAACAGTGCATAAACACCATTAAGCTTTTACAAAGGGGGAGGCTTCTATTTATAGGACAAAATGAGCCTCTAACTAAGCAAACTGATTCTAGAATTTTCTAGATCAGTTTGGTCAATTTTCACCATTTTTGGGTCAATTCAGCTTACTTTTTGGATCTAGTTTTGAAATAGGAGAGAGGAGAGATAAAAATCTTATTATTTTTGAGTTTAAAACTCCTCCACACATGTGAAATAGGCACCTCCTTGAAGAGCCCCCTTCTCCTTACCAAGGTGTCAAAAATGTATCATTATATCCAAAATATCTCATTTTTTTAAGTAATATTCATAGTTTTTAACTAATAAACCTTGTACTCAGTCAACTTTTCATCTTATGTGGGCATTTACTTATTTTTGGGTATTTTTCTTTTATAAATTGGATTTATCTCCTCCCCACACTTGGATTGATCCTTTTGGCACATAGGAACCTTAATTGGACCATAATCTAAGAATTTCTGAAAATCTGGACCCCTAGGCTAAGGTCCTTTATACCTATTTTTAATTAATTCTAATTGCACATTGGAAAGTTACATCACACATTTCTAAATTTTTACTGTTACTTCATAAATTTTTGACATTTTTGGCTTCTCGGTTGATCCACTTTAGCCAATTCGCTCTGATACCAGCTGAAAGATCCCTGTCTCCACCGCGCAACGAATTCAGGGGTGCTAGCAGGAAGTAGCACTTCTTACACGGAGTAGGGTCCCTCACTCGGGGCCTCGCCCAACGGATATTCGGACAAGAGACTAATCCATCGGTTCTTCCAAAATCGAACCTGGAAAAACTTCCCTCGCCCGAAAAGCACGGGCGATTCCTCCAGGATACTTTTACTCTAACGTAGTCAAAAGCCTTAACTAACTGAACTGATCTACCCAAACCCGTAAGTCCCATAGTCAGATCAAGGAAAAGATTGCACTTGGATTATAGAGACAAATGCTTTTTTCCTCATTGAGAGACACAACCGTTGATTCTTTTCCATAGAACAATTTTTATCCAGGATTTACTTCATCTATCGTACCATAACAAAATTGAGTCTCATTTTAGGGATCCATCAGTCCAGCCTAACCCCATCTAGCCCCGTGGGTTAACCAACCGCCCCACCACTATAGTGATGGGATCCATTTAAGAATTTGGTTAGGTTTTGTCCCGGGTACCAGGGAAAAGAGTTCATAGGCCCCTTAGCCGGATATTCATGCAAACTTACAACTAGTCACACCACTTACACACCCAATATGAAATTGCCTTTTTCACAGAATCAGATATCTTTAAAACAATCATTTAATGAAACCACAATGTCACTGATCATAATCTCACAAAATATCCGGTTGAATTCTAATTTCCATTCAGTCCTTCATCGAAGTAACTATGGCATCATTGGCAACTAGAACGCTCACCACCTGTCCACTCAGGGGCCTTTTTGATAGTTCCTAGCTCATAGTAACCGGTGATATATTCACTTATAAAAATAAAAAAGGAATCTCCATTGAAGATTAGTAAGATCAACCAACAGATCCATATAAAAGAGCCATGGACTCATCCGTTAAGGACCAGCAAGGTCAATCAACCAGATTCATGCCCGAATTTAGAAAATAACTCTTACTCCTTGTTCCAATATCTTTCCCGACGCACGTGTGGATATCTTCGGCGACCCATAGCCCAAGCACCGTATGGTCAGCACCCTCTAGGATCCTTCGCAGGTCACCTGCCGTACCGGAAGCTCACCATTTAAATCAAACCGAGGCTGGTCAAGACCTCGACCGACCTTGCTATGCGAGACGTGCTCCGTTGACACTCCATGAGACCTGTTGTAACTTTATTAAATAGGTCTCCACGACCTCATTCACAAGACGGTCAAAATGCTTCCCAAGCATTATTGACATAAAACACTCATTTAAAAACAGGTCATAAATACAGTTTCTATAACGAACTCTCGTCTTCCCACATTGTTCCATATCAATCCTCATTTATTTCATATGTATTCCCATTCACATCACATCACATCTATTCACATCCATCACATTCATTTACATCACATCCATTTATATCCATCACATCACATTCATTCATATCCATCACATTCATTCATTCATCTCCACCACATTCATTCTCATAACCATCCCATCACATTTGTTCTATCCACATTATATCACATCACTTCTATCCACATTATATCACATTTGTTCTATCCACATTATATCACATCACTTCTATCCACATCATATCTCATTCATACGCATCTCATCTCATTCATCCACATCCATCCAATCGTTCACATGTACGACTACTCATATCTATCCATACATTCATATCTATCACTTTACATCCACATATATTCATGTCACATCACATTCTTTCACAAACACATCCACATCCATTCTTTCACATACACCCACATCCACATCCATTCTTTCACATCCACATCCATTCTTCACATCCTTTATACCTATTTTTAATTAATTCCAATTGCACATTGGAAAGTTCTTTTTGAAATTTTGTTTCAGGGGAAACCATTTTAGACACTAGGAGGATTTTCATATCAAAAAATATCTCAATTTTGGATTACCTCCCTCTAGACATTTTCTCTGTCTAGGCCAAAATAGGGTAAAACAGGATCTTTCTTTTATTTTAGAGAGGGGAATAATTATAAGATTAGAAGGGGAGGTTCTTACACCTGCACACCTCAAAAGCTGGAGGGAGGAATCTACATCCTTGGTCATAGTGTGCAGTTAGAAATGGAGCTATGATGGATTGGGTGTGCCCAGGTATCGGTAGAAAACCATCAAACTCTGAAATGGCTTTTTTGTCATACTCAAATTCCTAGCATTATTGAATCTCAAAATGCAAGTAAATGTCTCAATGTTGATGGAGTTGGAAGTTTTACAATAGAATGGCATATGAGTGCTGACTTAAAGGCATTAAAATCAATGTTTGGTATAAGTGGTGGTGCTAACACTAAATATCCATGTCTTTACTATATGACAAGTATGGGAACAAATGACTCGTGTAACACTAGGGCTATTGGAAGGCCACCTTCAAGGAATTTGGTAGATTTATCAAAATTCAAAAGCTCAAAAATGATTTGGGTTCCTATCCTCCCTATTCAGCTCCAGAATGTTCATATATGTTTATTGCATGCTGAAATTAGAATACTAGATAAACTTCTTCGTCTTCACCTAGATTGTGCATATTTAATCAAGCCTTCAAACATTGCAAATAAATGTGAGGATCTGTTTTCAAGGATGGGTTTCCATGGTGGTCAAGTTCACTTGAGGAAAGTCCATAATCTCTCTAGTAAGACAGGTGATGTTCTTGCAGATGTATCAATGGGAGGGTCAAAGGCTAGAAGATTTTTAAGCAACCATGACCAAAAACAGGTGAATGCTATGTGGGAATACTAGAAAGAGCTTTGTCAATTAACAACAAATGTAGCAAGCAATCCACAGGTTGCAAACAAGAGAATGGAAGTGTGGGTGAGACTTGATGAATTTCTAAAGATTCTAAGAAAACAAAAAAGTACACCAACATATGGATAGGATTTCAAAGAATCAATCACATATCTCATTCAGGCAATCAAGTCAGCATGGGGAGAAAAAGATATCACATATTATTTGGTAAGCCAATCTTTACTTATATTTTTAATCCATTTTCTTTGTATGCAAACAAGCCTAAGACATTGTATTCTTGCCCATGCAGCATATCCTTCTTATTCATGGGCCATACTTTGCTAAGAACCAAGGACCACTTGCTACCTAGAGTACTCAAGGCATTGAAAAATAACATTATCAAGCCCATACATCATTCTTCAGGAGTACAAGACATGGAGGAGGACAAACAAGGAGCAATGCACTTAAAGAGCTATTCAATTGGTTTTACAGAAGGCAACTTCAAAGAATGATGAAAGCCCAATATAAAAATATGAATTTTGAAAAGCATTGAAAGTTTTGATCATTATAACATTGGCAAAATAGATAATATGTACAAGCTTTTGCATTTGAGCAATTTTGAATACAAGTCACTTCTTGAGTTTTTTTGGCAATGGTTTGTTCTGGCATATCTCCTCTATACCTCAGAAATTTCTTTCTACTATATCCACCAAGTGTTTTGGTATTTGTCTTTTTATCAGCAATAGCATAGGAAGAGTAACATGAAAAGTAACCAGCCCTTGAGGCCCAATATCCATGACCATAACCAAAAATCCTGATGGTGGCAGGTGTCTTCTCCAAAAGCATAATTTTGTTTGCATTAAACTGGATCTAGGACTATCCCATCAACCTTGTAAGATTCCTCTCTTCAGCTTTTAAGGTGTACAGGTGTAAGAACCTCCCCTTCTGATCTTGTAATTATTCCCCTCTTTGAAACAAAAGAAAGATTTTGTTTTACCCTGTTTTGACCTAGAGAGAGAAAATGTCTAGAGAGAGGTAATCCAAAATTGAGATATTATTGGATATAAAAATCCTCCTAGTGTCTAAAATGGTTTCCCCTGAAACAGAAATTCAAAAAGAACTTTCCAATGTGCATTTGGAATTAATTGAAAATAAGTATAAAGGACCTTAGCTAAGGGTCCAAATTTTCAGAAAGTTTTGAATTATGCTCCAATTAAGCTTCCTATGGACCAATAAGATTAATCCAAATGTAGGGAGGAGAAAAATTGAAGAATAAAAGAAAAACCTCCAAAAATGAGTAAATGCTCACATAAGATGAAGAGTTGACTAAGGAAAGGTTTATTAGTAAAAAACTATGAATATTACTAAAAACTATGAATATTACTAAAAAATGAGACATTTTGGGTATAATGATTCAATTTTGACACCTTGGTAAGGAGAAGGGGGCTCTTCAAGGAGGTGCCTATTTCACATGTGTGGTGGAGTTTTAAACTAAAAAATATTGTGATATTTTATCTCTTCTCTCTCCTGGATCAAACCAAATCAAAAGGGAGCCACAAACTAGGTCCAAATCTTGTCAAAATTCAACCAAATTGAACCTGGAAAATTCTAGAAACTAGTTGGACTTGGTTAGAGGCCTCCCTCACCTAAAAATAGATCCTTAGCCCTTTGAAAAAAATATTAGAACTATACCATGCCAGTATTATACTGAAATAATGATATTTTCTATTATCCTCTAAAACTCCTCTATAAATTGAAGAGATTGGAGCTTCTCTCTCTCTCTCTTCAATCTTCCTTGGAGTCTTCATCAACATACCAAACCAATTGATTGGTTGGGGGTCTCTACTTTGATCAAAGAATCAAGCAATCTAGGAGGTAAAATGTGGTTTATGGTCTTTTTTCTTTAATCTCCAAATATTTCTCTCTTCTCAATCCCTCTTAAGCTTGAGAAGCATTCAATTGAATGGCTTGAATCAAGTCCATAATTGGATAGTGATCCAATTAATGGTTATTCTATCATATGATATTACTAAACTTTATGCTTTCAAAATTATTGAGAATTATTAGTAATAGAAGCGGAGATATGGTAAAATTTCTAAAAAATTAACACATAAATCATTTTCATTCATAATATGAAAAGAGAACTTCCCAGCGTATTCTAGGATTAATCATCCTAGATTAATTGAATGATTCTCATTATAATCATGAAAAATTTAATTTTTATGTTTATGCATAAATAGTTAATTAGGAAAAAGAGAAATTTCTAGTAATATATTTTTATGTTAAAAGAGTAATCCCCATGACAATGGAAATCCATGTATTCCAATGAAGTAACAGAAAAATGGGGATGCTAAAATAATGTATATTTTATTTAAAAAGTAAAGAAGGATTTTAGTTAAATTTATTTTTTTTGCATAGATAAATTTGAATGATTAAAGAGGAATTTCCACCATATTGGAATTCAAATATTTAAATAAGAAAAGTGTAATTTTTAGCATATTGAAATTAATGGATATTTTATTTAAGATAAAATTTAGATAAATTTATTTTATCTATGAGAAATATTTAAATGTTAAAAGAGGAATTCCTGTGACATTTGAAATTCTATCATTTAGATGGGAAAAGAGAAATTCCTAGCATATTGGAATTAATGAGTATTTTATTTAAATTCAAAGATGAATTTTAGATAAATTTATTTTATCTATGATAAATATTTAAATGTTAAAAGAGGAATTCCTATGACATTTGGAATTCCATCATTTAGATGGGAATAGAGAAATTCCTAGCATATTGAAATAATGGATATTTTATTTTAGATGAATTTATTTTATGAGAAATATTTGATGATAAAAGAGGAATTCCCATGACATTGGAATGCAAATAATTAAATGCAAAAAGAGGAATTCCCATGGTAATTGAGATCCAAGAAATTCAATGGGAAGAAGAGGAATTTTTAGTAGAATTCAATTTATGATTATTTACCAAAAGTGAAAATATGGGTAGAATTGATTTCTACAAATCCCATGAATTCTTTTATTCAAAAGAGGAATATTGAATATAATTCAATTGAGGAATTGAGAAGGAATATAGAAATAGTCATTTGAGAAAAGGAACCTTTAATTAGGCCAAGCAATTGGTGGAAATTTAGAAAAAAGTCCCATCATCGGTATCAAACTAGAAAAAGCTATTAAATGAGAATAGCATGTGATAGGATGTGATAAGATGTAAATGGGATGTGGTAGGATGAGAATGGATATGATAAGATGTGTATGGGATGTGATAGGATGTGATAAGATGTAAACGGGATACGATAGGATGAGAATGGATGTGATAAGATGTGTATGGGATGTGATAAGATGAAAATAGGATGTGATGTAATGAGAATGAATGTGGATGTGTATGTGGAAGAATGGATGTGGATGTGTATGTGGAAGACTGGATGTGGATGTGTATGTGAAAGGATGTGATGTCGATGTGAGTGAATGGATGAGATGTAATGTGATGTGAATCAGGATGTGAATGAATGAGATGTGATGTCATGTGAATCAGATATAAATGAATGATATGGGATGTGAATGGATGAGATGTGATGTGATGTGAATCGGGATAAGAATGAATGAGATGAGATGTGAAATGAATGTGATGTAAATTGAGATAGATGTGAATGAATGATTTGTGATGTAAAAGAATGAGGTGTGATGGGATGTGAATATGGGTAGATGCGAGTGGATGAGATGTGATGAGGATAAATGAGGAAAGATGTGATGAGATGAAAAATGATGTGATTGGATGAGAATAGGAATATATATGAATTGGTTGTTTTATGTCAATATTGCTGGGGAAGCATTTTGATCGTCTTGAGAATAAGGTCGTGGAGACCTAATTGGATAAAGTTAGAATAGCTGACGGAGAGTCAATGGAAGATGTCTCACGTAGCAAGATCAGCCGAGGTCTTGACTAGCCTCGGTTTGATTAAAAATGGAGAGCTTTCGGTACGGTGGATGAGGGACCAAGAAAGTAGCCTATGAGTGAAGCGCTAGGTCACCTACGAAGGATCCTAGAGGGTGCTGACCATATAGTGCTGGGTCGCCGAAGATACCCACACGTGCATCAGGGAAGATATTAGAACAAGGAGTAAGAGTTGTTTTCTGAAACCAGGCATGGATCTAGTTGATTGACCTTGCTGGTCCTCAACGGATGAGTCCATTGCTCTTTTATATGGATCTATTGGTTGATCTTGCTGATCTTCAACAAAGATTCCATGTTGATTTTTATAAGTGAATATATTATCGAGTACTATGAGCTAGGAACTATCGACGAAAAGGCTCCTGAGTGGACAGGTGGTGAGTGTTCTGGTTGCATTTGATGCCATAAATATACAACGATGAAGGAATGATTGGAAATTAGGATTCAATCGGATATTTTGGAGGATTATGATCAGGGACACTATGGTTTCATTAAATGATTGTTTTAAAGAGTTGAATTTGTTAAAGATAGTTGAATTTGTTAAAAAGACAATTTCATATTGGGTGTGTAAGTGGTGTGATTGGCGTTAAATTTGCATGAATATCTGGCTAGGGGGCCTGGGAACTCTTTTCCCTGGTACCTGGGACAAAACCTAACCAAATTCCTAATTGGATCCCATCACTACAGTGGTTAGGTGGTTGGCAACCCATGGGACTGGATGGGGTTCGGCTGGACTGAAGGATCCGTAAAATGAGACTCAATTGTGTTATAGTACGATAGATGAAGTAAATCCCGGATAGTAATTGTTCTATGGAAAAAGAATCAACGGCTGTGCCTCTCGATGGGGAAAAAAGCGTTGGTTCTATGATCCAAGTGCAAGTTTCTTCCTTGATCTGACCAAGTGACTCACAGGTTCGGTCGGATCAATTTGGTCAGTTATGACCCTGACTACGTTAGAGTACAAATATCCTGGACGAATTGCCCGTGCTTTCCGGTAGGGGGAAGTTTTTCCAGGTTCGGTTTTTGAAGAACCAAGGGATTAGTCTCTTGTCCGGATATCCGTGGGGGCGAGGCCCCGAGTGAGGGATCGTGTCTCGCGCAAGAAATGCTTGCTGCTAGCACCCCGAATCCGTTGCGCGGAGGGGGCAGGGATCTTTTAGCTAGTATCAGAGTGAATTGACTAAAATGTGTCAACTGAAAAGCCAAAAATGTCAAAATTTGTGAAGTAACAGTAAAAGGTTGTAATTGTGTGACAAAATTCATACAAATTGATATTCAGAAGGAAGATTCATAAAATTGAAAGTGGGTCTTCAGATGAAGTACCGCAATTGTATTGAAATCCTTGACTTGCTTGAGGCTTAGTCATGATGGTATTTACCTTATAATTCCAAGGACCGTGGCTACCCGTATATACCGAGGGTATAACTGCAGCTCTTTACTGGCAGTATATACGAGTAAATCTAAGCCCTTGAAATTATAAGTAAAAATGCTATCGAGATGATGAATTTGAATATGGTTGATATGATTTTAAAATTCTGGTTGAGAATTGATGAGTTGATTTGGATTCTAATTGAAAAAAAGATCATTCCTGAATTTTGGTTGAAAAGCATTCAATTGAATAAAGCCACAATGAGGATGAATGGGACGAGTCCCTGTGATGATGTTCGTAACGGGAATGACGATAATGACTTCAGCAAATCACTACGAGATTAGTGGATTGTGCTGACAGATTGCTATTGTTAATACTTGATCCAGTGGATCCAGTTAAGGGATGACAAATTAAAAACCTGCATAACTGAAACTTCCATGGAGAAATGTTCAGATGGAATTTTTGGTTTGATGGACCATTATTGTGTTAAGAATATGAATGATATGTTCTGAATGAATTGTTATCTGATAATGAGTTCTATATAAGGGATATTTATCCCATGATTTTGTGGAGAGCTGATCAATCTAAATAACCCCAGAATCAGTTAGATCTAAAGTTGGATTTGAATTGTAAATAAAAGAACTTAACAAGAATTTTTGTATTGATAGGATCATGGATCGAGGTCGTCGTGGTAGGAATGATAACCCCCAACTCAATGAGAACGAGCTCGACTTGAATATTCGTAAAACTCATAGATCGCAGTCTGGACCTTTCAAGGGTGAAGGGGAAAACTTGGGCGAGACTGTGGAGAAGTGGATCAAAGCAAAATAGAAGAGTACTTCGATGTCACCGGGTACAATGAGAAGAGCAAAATGACTCTTGCAAGGCTGAAGATAGTAGAAACAGCTAGAGTAGCATCGAGAAACCACTGCGAGGACAAATCGTGTGGATCGAAACACTCACAGACATGGAATGATCTCAAAATTTTCCTAAGGGAGAGATTCTGTCCTCCCGGCTTTTTGGAAACAAAGATGAACGAATTCTTAGAGTTAACCCAGGGGAGCAGAACTATTGAAGTATATCACCAAGCGTTCGCTCTCCTCCTCAAATACTCGCCACTGCTGGACGAAGAACAGCTGATGGCCAGGTTCATTCGGGGACTGAATAAACCTTTGAATATCCTAGTGAAGAATGCCAAGCCAATTTCCATGGCCGAAGCAGTGCAGATGGCGAAGGATTTCGTCAAGGCCTTTGATGTTAAGGTCCCGTCGAAGCCAGCACCATTGCCTTTCAAAAGGTTTTTAGCTCTAGAAGGTGATTCTAACCTTCCACCGTCTAAGAGATATAAGGGTCAAGCCCAGGATATGGGAAGTTCCAGAATGGAAGAAATGTCCTTTTCCCGGAACTCAATCCCTTGGAATTCAACTTCAGAAGTTCCACCCTTGTGAACAAGGGAGTGAAATGCTATAACTGTCAAGGATTTGGACATCGTAGTACGAATTGCCCAACTCCTTTTGGAACAAGGTTTTCACGGCGAGAAAATTAGGGATCAACATTCCAGACTCTAGCTCCTTCCTTCAAGAGTAATCAGGTTTCTTTTCGCCAAAATCAGAGAAATCCTAGAGGCAGGCCCTCTAACCAACCCGCAGTTTTAATCCAAAGTAATGCAAGACCTCCGCCTCCAGAATAGGGGAAGTAAAAGAGAGATGTTCCCAAATCGGCCGTCCACTTCCATGGCAGTAACGTTGGAAGTGATTGAAGAAGAAGAAGAAGATGAAAGAGATCATACTCCACCTACGAGATGAGGACATCTCGCGTTTTTAAAGTGGGATAGGATGTAAGATTCCTCCCTCCATCTTTTGAGGTGTACAGGTATAAGAACCTCTCCTTCTGATCTTGTAATTATTCCCCTCTTTGAAATAAAAGAAAGATTATGTTTTATCCTATTTTGACCTAGAGAGAGAAAATGTCTAGAGAGAGGTAATCCGAAATTGAGATATTATTGGATATAAAAATCCTCCTAGTGTCTAAAATGGTTTCCCCTGAAATAAAAATTCAAAAAGAACTTTCCAATGTGCATTTGGAATTAATTGAAAATAAGTATAAAGAACCTTAGCCTAAGGGTCCAGATTTTCAAAAAGTTTTGAATTATACTCCAATTAAGGTTCCTATGGACCAATAAGATTAATCCAAATGTAGGGAGGAGATAAATTGAAGAATAAGAGAAAAACTCCAAAAATGAGTAAATGCTCACATAAGATGAAGAGTTGCCTAAGGACAAGGTTTATTAGTAAAAAACTATGAATATTACTAAAAAAAAAGATATTTTGGGTATAATGATTTAATTTTGACACCTTGGTAAGGAGAAGGGAGCTCTTCAAGGAGGCGCCTATTTCACATGTGTGGTGAATTTTTAAACTCAAAAATATTGTGATATTTTTATCTCTCCTCTCTCGTGGATCAAACGAAATCAAAAGGGAGCCAAACTAGGTCCAAATCTTGTCCAAATTCAGCCAAACTGAACCTGAAAATTTCTAAAAACTAGTTGGACTTGGTTAGAGGCCTCCCTCACCTATAAATAGATCCTTAGCCCTTTGTAAAAAAATATGACAGCTATACCATACCAGTATTATATTGAAATAATGATATTTTCTATTATCCTCTAAAAATCCTCTATAAATTGAAGAGATTGGAGCTTCTCTCTCTCTTCAATCTTCCTTGGAGTCTTCATCAACATACCAAACCAATTGATTCGTTGGGGGCCTCTACTTTGATCAAAGAATCAAGCAATCTAGGAGGTAAAATATGGTTTATGGTCTTTTTTCTTTAATCTCTAAATGTTTCTCTCTTCTCAACCCCTCTCAAGCTTGAGAAGCATTCAATTGAAGTTCTTTAATGAATTGTAGTGATAAAACACATAAATTTCCATTTATGCTTAAATTAAATGTTTTTTTTAAAGCATGTCTCTCTCTCCCCCAAAGAATGGTCATTCCTATGACCTATTCTATATTCAAATGATGCTTCTCGTCGTGAAGCAATTCTCTAATCTAAAAGAAATTTCAATGTTTGACAAATTAGAGGCCAAAGAAGTGGCTTTTTAATGCTTTTATGCTATTTAATTTATGGAAAAAATTAGGAATCAAGTCCATAATTGGATAGTGATCCAATTAATGGTTATTCTATCATATGATATTACTAAACTTTATGCTTTCAAAATTATTGAGAATTATTAGTAATAGTAGCGGAGCTATGAAAAAATTTCTGAAAAATTAACACATAAATCATTTTCATTCATAATATGAAAAGAGGAATTTTTATGTTTATGCATAAATAGTTAATTAGGAAAAAGAGAAATTTCTAGTAATTCATTTTTATGTTAAAAGAGTAATCCCCATGACAATGGAAATCCATATTTCAATGAAGTAAGAGAAAAATGGGGATGCTAAAATAATGTATATTTTATTTAAAAATTAAAGAAGAATTTTAGTTAAATTTATCTTTTTGCATAGATAAATTTAAATGATGAAAGAGAAATTCCCACCATATTGGAATTCAAATAATTAAATGAGAAAAGTATAATTTTTAGCATATTGAAATTAATGGATATTTTATTTAAGTTCAAAGATAAATTTTAAATAAATCTATTTTATCTATGAGAAATATTTAAATGTTAAAAGAGGAATTCCTATGACATTTGAAATTCCATCATTTAGATGGGAAAAGAGAAATTTCTAGCATATTGGAATTAATGAGTATTTTATTTAAATTCAAAGATAAATTTTAGATAAATTTATTTTATGTATGAGAAATATTTTAATGTTAAAAGAGGAATTCCTATGACATTTGGAATTCCATCATTTAGATGGGAAAAGAGAAAGTCCTAGCATATTGAAATAATGGATATTTTATTTTAGATGAACTTATTTTATGAGAAATATTTGATAATAAAAGAAGAATTCCCATGACATTGAAATGCAAATAATTAAATGCAAAAAGAGGAATTCCCATGGTAATTGAGATCTAAGAAATTCAATGGGAAGAAGAGGAATTTTTAGTATAATTCAATTTATGTGATTATTTACCAAAAGTGAAAATATAGATAGAATTGATTTCTACAAATGCCATGAATTCTTTTATTCAAAAGAGGAATATTGAATATAATTCAATTGAGGAATTGAGAAGGAATATAAAAATAGTCGTTTGAGAAAAGGAACCTTTAATTAGGCCAAGCAATTGGTAGAATTTTAGAAAAAAGCCCCATTATCAGTATCAAACTAGAAAAAGCTATTAAATGGGAATAGCATGTGATAAGATATAAATGGGATGCGATAGGATGAGAATGGATGTGATAAGATGTGTATGGGATGTGATAGGATGTGATAAGATGTAAACGGGATGTGATAGGATAAGAATGAATGTGATAAGATGTGTATGGGATGTGATAGAATGTGAATGGATGTGATAAGAGGTGTATGGGATGTGATAGAATGTGAATGGATGTGATAAGATGTGTATGGGATATGATAGGATGTGATAAGATGAAAATAGGATGTGATGTAATGAGAATAAATGTGGATGTGTATGTGGAAGAATGGATGTGGATGTGTATGTGGAAGACTGGATGTGGATCTGTATGTGGAAGAATAGATGTGGATGTGTATGTGAAAGGATGTGATGTCGATGTGAGTGAATGGATGAGATGTGATGTGATGTGAATCAGGATGTGAATGAATGAGATGTGATGTCATGTGAATCGGATGTAAATGAATGATATGGGATGTGAATGGATGAGACGAGATGTGATGTGAATCGGGATAAGAATGAATGAGATGAGATGTGAAATGAATGTGATGAGATGTGATGTAAATTGAGATAGATGTGAATGAATGATATGTGATGTAAATGAATGAGGTGTGATGGGATGTGAATCTGGGTAGATGCGAGTGGATGAGATGTGATGAGAATAAATGAGGAAAGATGTGATGAGATGAAAAATGATGTGATTGGATGAGAATAGGAATATCTATGAATTGGATATGGATTAAGTAATGTGGACAAATGTGGAACAATGTGAAAGACGAGAGTTCATTATAGAAACTGTATTTATGACCTGTTTTTAAATGATTGTTTTATGTCAATAATGCTGGGGAAGCATTTTGATCATCTTGAGAATAAGGTCGTGGAAGACCTAACTGATAAAGTTGCAACACTGAGAGTCAACGGCGGAGGACGTCTCGCGTAGCAAGGTCGACCGAGGTCTTGACCAGCCTCGGTTCGATTAAAATGGTGAGCTTCTTTGTACGGTGGATGAGGGACTAAGGAAGCGGCCTATGAGTGAAGAGCTAGGTCACCTGCGAAGGATCCTAGATGGTGCTGACCATACGGTGCTTGGGCTCTGGGTCGCCGAAGATACCCACACGTGCATCGGGGAAGATATTGGAACAAGGAGTAAGAGTTATTTTTTGAAACCAGGCCTGGATCTGGTTGATTGACCTTGCTGGTCCTCAACAGATGAGTCCATGGATCTTTTATATGGATATATTGGTTGATCTTGCTGATCTTCAACGAAGATTCCATCTTGATTTTTATAAGTGAATATATTGCCGGGTACTATGAGCTAGGAACTATCAAAAAGGCCCCTGAGAGTGGACAGGTGTTGAGTGTTCTGGTTGGCCAATGATGCCATAGATACATCGATGAAGGAATGATTGGAAATTAGGATTCAACCGGATATTTTGGAGGATTATGATCAGTGACACTATGGTTTCATTAGATGATTGTTTTAAAGATAGTTTAATATGTGAAAAAGGCAATTTCATATTGGGTGTGTAAGTGGTGTGACTAGTGTTAAATTTGCATGAATATTCGGCTAGGGGGCCTGGAAACTCTTTTCCCTGGTACTCGGGACAAAACCTAACCAAATTCATAATTGGATCCCATCACTACAGTGATTGGGTGGTTGGCTAACCCATGGGACTAAGCTTGACTGATGGATCCATAAAGTGAGACTCAATTCTGTTATAGTACGATAGATGAAGTAAATCCCGAATAGTAATTGTTCTATGGAAAAAGAATCAACGGCTGTGCCTCTCGATGGGGAAAAAAGCGTTGGTTTCTATGATCCAAGTACAAGTTTCTTCCTTGATCTTACCAAGTGACTTAGGTTCGGTCAGATCAGTTTGGTCAGTAATGACCCTGACTACGTTAGAGTACAAATATCCTGGAGGAATCGCCCGTGCTTTCCGGTAGGGAAGTTTTTCCAGGTTTGGTTTTTGCCAAGGGATTAGTCTCTTATCCGGATATACATGGGCGAGGCCCCGAGTGAGGGATCCTGTCCCATGCAAGAAGTGCTACTTCCGCTGTGCTAGCACCCTCGAATCTGTTGCGCTGAGGAGGCATGGATCTTTCAGCTGGTTCAGAGCGAATTGGCTAAAATGGATCAACTGAAAAGCCAAAAATGTCAAAAATTTGTGAAGTAACAGTAAAAGGTTCTCAGTATCCAGACTTTCTTAATGAAAATCACAATTCTAGTATCTTGGTAACCCACCCATCAATTACAATGAATTTTTGACTTATTTCTCGATGTTTTTGGTCTCTTAAGGAAAACTTCTCTAAATCACGTAATCCATTCTTCATACTGAAGAAACAGGAATGGTCACAAGGTTTTGCTTAATTTCTGATTTGAGAGATAGGTAAGCATCTTACTGGCCCACCATTCTCACGTGGTTGTGGTCTAACCATAAATTACTTAGATTTGATCCTAGCTTTGATTCCTAAGGATTTTTCTTCCAAAATTAATTGGGATTTCCAATCATTAAGGGTAAATTTCAAAATTATAAAAATTTATTCTTTCCTAGCCACAATAGAATTATAAATAGTTCTATTCAAGAATAATGGAATTTTTTAAAGATAACTCTTTTTCTAATAATCCATTATATGCATACATCATTTTATTGATTTATTTGCATAGAAATATCTTAAAATATTATTTTCTCCATTTTGATCCTCAACATTAATATACCATAATTTTCTACATGAAATTATTGTGAAACCTTCTCTTTTAACAATGAATTTAATTTATGCATTTTCTAAATAAAGTACGATGAAAACTCTTATTTTAAATAAATAAAAATACCCATGTTTTGAAATATGACAAGAATTCCTCTTTTAATATTTAAATTATTTGTATCTAGAATATCATGGGAATTCCTCTTTTGCATTTAAAATTTATTTATTTATTCATGAAAAAATTAAATATAATAAAAATTTATCTTTTCTCTATTTAAATAATTATGCATAAATACTATAAACATATTTTTCATAAATATGAGAAAAATCATTCTTTTAGCATAAAAATATCTATGCCTAGAATATGATGGGAATTCTTCTTTTCTCTATTTAAATAAATATGCATAAATACTATAAAGTATTTTTCATAAATATAACAAAAATCATTCTTTTAGCATAAAAATGTTTATGCCTACAATACAATGGGAATTCCTCTTTTTGTATTAACAAAATTATGCATAAAATTAAATTCTTTTTTTTTAAATTTTACCATAGCTTTGCTATATTTTCTGAGAATTCTCAAAATTCCACTTTCAAATAAATACCCATAATTATGAAATGTGATAGGAACTCCTCTTTTAAACTAAAATTTTATTATGCATACATAGCATAATTATAAACATAATTATATTTAAACCTTTTGATTATTCTTAAAGTATCCATTCATCATTACTATATGAAAATACTTACAAAAATATTAGCATAACTCTCTTTCAATCTTAAAATGAATTAATATGATTTTCTTAATCATAAACAAGCTTAAAAGAATTAATCATCATTTTTAACTAGATTAAAATCATAAAAATATTTAATCATCTTCTCTAGCTTATCAAGCCTAGAGTTTTGATTAAGATAATGAGATTATCATGAAGATCCATCCTTCTAACAAGGATCTAACAATAAAGATGATTAATCTTTCAAAAGGAGAGATTTACTAATAAAAAATATATAATTAAGCATAAAGATTAGCAATAAATCATTTAAATATTATGAATCATTAAAAAGCTTGATTTCAAGAAAAAACCATTGATTTAAAAGCTTCCCAATAATTAGAGGGGTTGGGAAGAAGATTATCATTGAGAAAGATAGAAAAACACCATGGATAAAGGCTTACCCGTGATTTTTGGCTTGATTCTTTTAAAAATAAGTGAAGCCTACAAAGCAACCTTGGTCACCAAGATGGGTAGGGTAAACTCCAAGAGAGGATGGAGATTTGTGAAGCTCGAAAGCTTCCCAAAGTAGAGGCAAAATAGAGGGATAATAGAATTACACTAAAATGAAGATAATACTGGCATGTAAATACACAAAGATGAAAATACAAAGGAATGAGGGTCTATTTAAACATGAGGGAGGCCACTAACCAAGTCCAACTGGGATCTAGAGGCTTCCAGCTTCAGTTTGATCCATTTTGGACAAGTTTTGCACCAGTTTAGCTCACTTTTTGATCTAGTTTGAAGGAGAGAGGAGAGAGAAAATATCCCAATCTTTTTGAATTAAAAATACAAGGTAATGATGAAAAAAGGCTCCTCCTTTATTAGCCTTTTCCCTCCTTATTGAGGTATTAAAATTTAATTTTTTACTAATAAACCTTAATTTTTAACTAATAAACCCAGTACTTGGTCAACTCTTCATTTAGAATGTTATTTGGACCTTAATACCCTCATTCTTTTGTATTCTCATATGTGAACTAGACCATGCCAATATTACATTAAAATAAGTATATTTTCTATTATCTCATAAAAATCCTCTACAATTTGGAGAGATTGGAGCTTCTCTCTCTCTTCAACCTTCCTTGGAGCTTTCTGCTCAACATACTAACCAATTGATTGTTTGTGGGCTTCTTCTAAGAATAGAGAAGCAAGCAAATCAAGAGGTAAGATGTAATTTTATGATTTTTCTCTAATATTCTAAATGTTTTCACTTCTCAACCCCTCTCAAGCTTGAGAAGTATTCAAATGAATGGTTTTTCAATGCAAATGAAGCTCTCTAATGAATTCTAATGATTAATCACAAAAAGATTATCTTTATGCTTAATTTAGGATATTTTTTAAGTATATCTCTCTCTCCCCCAAAGAATGGTCATTCCTATGACCAATTCTCTATTCAAATGATGCTTCACATGGAGCAATTCTTAATTCTAAAATCAAACTGTATGCTAGTCAAGCTAGAGGCTAAAGAAATAGCTTTTTAATGCTTTTACGTTACATAAATTATGACAAAATTATGATTTAGATCCATAAATTGGATCTAAATCTAATTTATGATTTAGATCCATAAATTGGATTTAGATCTATTGATAGTTAATATACCATAAGTGTATTATTAAGTCTTATGATTTTCAAAATTATTAAAAATTATCAATAATAGTAGTGGAGCTATGGAAAAAATTTAGAAATTAATACATAAATTATTTTTATGCATAATGTGAAAAGAGGACTTCCTACCATATTCTAGGATTAGTCATCCTATGTTAAATGAATAATTCTCATTATATCCATGGAAATATAATTTTTAATATTTATGCATAAATAGTTAATTAGAGAAAAAGAGAAATTTTAAATAATTTCATTTTTATGATAAAAGAGAAATTTCCATGATAATGGAGATCCATGTATTCCAATGGAGAAAGAGAAAATTTAGAATATTAAAATAATGGATATTTTATTTAAAATTAAAGAAGAATTTTAGATAAAATATTTTTATGCATAAGAAAAATTTTAATGATGAAAGAGGAATTCCCATCATATTTGAAATTCAATCATTTAAATGAGAAAAGTGGAATTCTTAGTATAATGAAATTAATGGATATTTTTATTTAATTTTAAAGAGAAATTTTAGTTAAAATTATCTTATGCATGAATAAATTTAAATGATGAAAGAGGAATTCCCATCATATTTGGAATTCAATCATTTAAATGGAAAAAGAGAATTCTTGGTATATTTGAAATATTGAATATTTTTATTTAATTTAAAGAGGAATTTTAGATAGATTTATTTTATGATAAAAGAGGAATTCCCATGACATTTGGATTGTACTCATTAAATGAGAAAAAGGGAGACTTAAAGCTTATTTAAAAAAATGGATAATTATATTAAAAGAAGAATTTTTATAATATTTGAATTAATTTTTAATGATAAAAGAGGATTTTTCACCATAATTCCACCTAGGGAATTAAGGCTGAAAGTGATATCATGGTGTTATTTTATATCACTCAAGGCCTCAAAATTTCAGACTTTCCTACCAAGAAGTTCTTCCAACCTTCCACCTCCAAAGAGACACCAAGGTGCCAACCAGAATCTGGAGACAGGAAGTTTCAGAATGAAGGAAGACCTTTCCCTTGAAGTTTTTTCTCAGAAACTCCGGCTCTTTCAAGAATGCAAAGGGAAGAGCTTTGAAGTGAGAACAGGTGCTTCGGATGTTAGGGGTTTGGGCACCAGCTCAAGGATTGCCCATCTCCTTCTGTGGGCCAAGGAAGCTAGGGTCCTAGAATTCAGAGACAGGCTCCTTTGTATATCAGTCCAATGAGGGTCTCCAGTGCCAAAATCAAGGCAACCCTAGAAGAGTGCCAGCTCAGCCTGCAGCCTCCATGCTGCAAAGCAGTCTCCAAACTCCCTCCCAAAAATGGAACAACCAGAGAGAGAGAGAGTTCCTCTTGAGACTACAGCAGCCAGAGCTGTCACTATAGCTGATGAAGTGGAGGAAGAAGAAGGACAGATCTATGCATCAGCAATAGAGCATTAGGGGAATAATCATCAATTTTCAATCCTCCAAACTCTAGCAAAGTACCATGGTAAGAATTCAAGCTTTTGATTGATTCAGGCAATACTCATTCTTTTATTTCCCCAGGATGTCTGCGTAAATTATTCCTAAATAAAAAATCAGGGAACCCTATGCAAGTGGAATTGGCTCTAGTGGAAAGATTCTTTTCACACACCTTGAGACAAACCTTATTCAGTTTAGTCTAGATGGGAACGTAACAGAGTGCCAGTTCAGAGTCCAAAGGGATCTCAACATGCGTCAAAGGAGATGGATGCAGACCCTACAGGAATTCGATTTTGAAATTAAGTATCGGCCGGGGAAAGAAAATGTGGTGGCAGATGCGCTCAGTAGAAAAGCCTCCTTGCTTGCAATTATAGTGGTGTCAAATCCATTGATCAGTGAAGCAAAGAAGAAAATCATGCAGGACAAATTCTTTGCCCCTATTGCTACTCTTCTGATGTAGGAAAGTAAGACTCCTTAGGAAATGAGTCGAGTTGTAAGATTCCTCCCCAGCCACTCAGGATGTCCAGTATCTTCCCCTGTAATCAAATCCCTCTTCAGAAAAAGATCTTGTTTCTACCTGTTCTGGCTTAGAGAGAGAAAATATTCTAGAGAGAGATTATTCAGATTTTGGATATTTTTTTAATGGAAAAATATCTCTTCTTGTTAAAATAAATTCCCCCAAAACAGAAGTTCAAAAAGATTTTCAGAAGGTGCATTAGAAATCAATTATAATCTGTTCAAAAGGCCTTATCCTGGGGGTCCAAATTTTCGAAAAAATTTAAATGAAGGTTCTAATGGGCCAATCAGATTCATCCAAATGTATGGAGGAGATAAATGAAGCAATAAAGAAAATCCCCCTAAAAATGAGTAAATACTCACATAAGATGAAGAGTTGACTAAGGACAAGGATTTAGTTAAAAAAGAAGAGATATTTAGTGAAATGATGCATTTTTGACACCTCAGTGTGGGGGAATTTTCCTCATGAAGGAGGCGCCTATTTCACATGTGTGGTGGAGTTTTAACTAAATGACTGTTTTATGTCAAGAATGCTGGGGAAGCATTTTGACCGTCTTGTGAATGAGGTCGTGGGGAGACCTATGTGTTAAAGTTGCAAACTGTTGACAGAGTCATCGAAGGACGTCTCGCGTAGCAAGGTCGGCCGAGGTCTTGACCAGCCTCGGTTTAATTAAATGGTGAGCTTCTGGTACAGTGGATGAGGGACCAAGGAAGCGGCCTATGAGTGAAGCGCTAGGTGAACTGCGAAGGATCCTAGAGGGTTCTGACCATACGGTGCTTGGGCTCTGGGTCCACCGAAGATACCCACGAGTATGTCGGGGAAGATATTGGAACAAGGAGTAAGAGTTGTTTTCTGAATTTGGGCATGGATCTGGTTGATTGACCTTGCTGGTCCTCAATGGATATGGATCTGTTGGTTGATCTTGCTGATCTTAAACGGAGATTCCATCTGGATATTTTTATTTGATTATATTGTCGGGTACTATGAACTTGAAAAGGCCCCTGAGTGAATAGGTGGTGAGCGTTCTGGTTGCCAATGATGCCATAGGTACACCAATGAAGGAAGGAATTGAAAATTAGGATTCAACTGGATCATTAAATGATTGTTTTAAAGATTGTTGAATCTGTGAAAAAGGCAAGTTCATATTGGGTGTGTAAGTGGTGTGACTAGTTTTATGTTTGCATGAATATCCGGCTAGGGGGCCTGGGAACTCTTTTCCCTAGTAAGCCGGGATAAAACCTAACCAAATTCCTAATTGGATTCCATCACTACAGTGGTTGGGCGGTTGGCTAACACATGGGACTGATGGATCCGTAAATCGAGACTCAATTTATAGTACTCAATTTTCGTATAGTACGATAGATAAAAATTGTTCTATGGAAAAGAATCAACGGTTGTGCCTCTCAATGAGGAAAAAAGTGTTGGTCTCTATGATCCAAGTACAATCTTTTTCCCTTATTTGACTATGGGACTTATGGGTTCGGTCAGTTGAGTTCAGTTAGGTAAGGCTTTTGACTACGTTAGAGAAAGTTATCTTGGAGGAATCGCCTGTGCTTTCCGGGCAAGGGAAGTTTTTTCGAGTTCGGTTTTGGAAGAATCGATGGATTAGTCTCTTGTCTGGATATCCGTGGGGGCGAGGCCTCGAGTGTGGGACCCTGCCCCGTGCAAGAAGTGCTAGCACCCCCAAATTCGTTGCATAGTGGGGTCAAGGATCTTACACGAGTTCTTGGATACAAATTGGATGAAAGATGCATGTATTATAATAATTAGCTATGTATCCCCAATGATGAGAGAATAAAGGGAAGAATTCTCAGAGAAGACCATGATAGCCTGATAGCTGGACATCCAGGGTTTATAAAAACCTATATGTCTGTGAAGAAAAGCTTCTTCTGGCCAGGACTCAAAAAGGATGTACTTGATCATGTGTGAAAATTCTTAATGTGTCAGAGAGTCAAGGTAGAGAGAGTCAAGATGCCAGGGAAACTGCAGCCTCTAGACATTCCTCAAATGAAGTGTGAATGTATCAGTATGGACTTTGTCACTGGATTATCTTGAGGCAATCAAGTTACAACTTCATTTTTGTGGTAGTTGACAGGCTAACCAAAGTTGCCTATCTGATTCCTGTGAAAGAAACATACACTGCAGTGGATGTTGTTAGAGTTTTCCTTAAAGAGATCTTTAGATTGCATTGCTTACCCAGGAGGATAGTAAGTGACAGAGATCCCAAATTCACATCAAAATTATGGACTGCATTCTTCGAAGAAATAGGAACTTTCTTGGCTCTCAGCACAGCCTATCACCCTGAAACAGATGGCCAGACTGAAAGAGTGAACAAGGCAACAGAAGATATCCTTCGATCATGCTGCGGGCAGGAACTTAAGAAGTGGTTAAGCCATTTGCATCTGGTCGAATTTGCTTACAATGCTTCTTATCATCGAAGCATTGGGATGAGTCCTTTCAAAGCTTTGAATGGGCAAGATTTCCTTACATCGTTGACTTGGTCTGACCCATAGATCAGAGTCAAAATGTCCACACAAATGCTTGATGACATGGACCAGTATGCAATCAATCCGTAAATATATAAAGGCAGCCCAAGATAGGCAAAAGCAGTATGCAGATAAAAAGAGATGAGAGAGAGTTTGAAGAATCAGATATGGTCTTCATTCGAGTACGACCAAACAGAAGTTCCTTATCCTTAGGGAAGTACAAGAAGCTCTCTCCCAGATATTGTGGGCCATATGTTGTTATAAAGAAAGTGGGCGATCTAGCCTACAAACTTCTTCTGCCTCCCCATCTCAAGGTACTTAATGTATTCCATGTCAGTTTGCTTAAGAAGTATATACCCAGCCTGAGTCACGTACTTGATGATGAACAATTGATTTCTCCAACTCAAGGCCAGATGGTACTCCAACTCAAGGCCAGATGGTACTCCAACCTAAAGAAATCCTTGACGTTCAGGAGAAGATTCTCAAGAGCAAAGTCCTTAGAGAATTTTTAGTAATGTGAAAGTTCTTCCCTCTAGAGAAGACTCCACTTGGAAAGAAGAAGAGGGTGAAAGATTACCCCCACTTTACGAGATGAGGATATCTCAAATTTTTCAAGTGGGAGAGGATGTAAGATTCATCCTCAACCTGAATAATGAATAGGCTCTACTTCAATCCCTTGTAATCATTCCCTATTTCTGAATATACAAGAAAATATTATTTTTCCTTGTTTTTGCCTAGAGAGATAAAAAATTCTAAAGAGTGGTAATTCAATATTGAGATATTTTTGGATAAACAAATTCTCCTAATATCAAAAATATGTTTCCCTAAAATAGAAAATCAAAATAAATTTTCCAAGGTGCATTAGGAAATGATTTAAAAGACTTTAGCCTAAGGGTCAAGATCTTCTGAAATTTTTGGATTATGGTCCAATTAAGGTTCCTATGGACCAATAAGATTAATCCAAGTGTTGGGATGAGATAAATCCAATGAATAAAAGAAAATACCCAAAAATGAGTAAATGCCCACATAAGATGAAGAGTTGACTGAGTACAAGGTTTATTAGTTAAAAACTATGAGATATTACTAAAAAAATGAGATATTTTGGTATAATGATACATTTTTGACACCTTGGTAAGGAGGGGGGAGACTTCAAGGAGGTGCCTATTTCACACATACGTGAATGAGTTTTAAATTAAAAAATATTAAGATATTTTTATCTCTCCTCTCTCCTAGATCAAACTAAATCAAAAAGGGAGCTAAACTGGTCCAAATCTTGTCCAAATTCAGCCAAACTGAAGCTAGAAAATTCTAGAACTTAGTTGGACACAATTAGTGGCATCCCTCACCTATAAATAGACCCTCATTCTTTTGTATTATCATTTGTGAACTAGACCATGCCAGTATTACATTAAAATAAGTATATTTTCTATTATCCCCTACAATTTGGAGAGATTGGAGCTTCTCTCTCTCTTCAACCTTCCTTCGAGCTTTCCTCTCAACATACGAACCAATTGATTGGTTTGGGGGCTTCTTCTAAGAATAGAGAAGCAAGCAACATAAGAGGTAAGATGTGATTTTATGGTTTTTCTCTAATATTCTAAATGTTTTCACTTCTCAACTCTCAAGCTTGAGAAGTATTCAAATGAATGGTTTTTCAATGCAAATGAAGCTCTCTAATGAATTCTAATGATTAATCACAAAAAGATTATCTTTATGCTTAATTTAGGATGTTTTTTAAGTATATCTCTCTCTCCCCCAAAGAATGGTCAGTCCTATGACCAATTCTCTATTCAAATGATGCTTCTCATGGAGCAATTCTTAATTCTAAAATCAAACTCTATGCTAGTCAAGCTAGAGGCTAAAGAAATAGCTTTTTAATGCTTTTATGCTGCATAAATTATGATAAAATTATGATTTAGATCTATAAATTAGATTTATATCTATTGATAGTTAATCTATCATAAGTGTATTACTAAGTCATGCTTTTCAAAATTATCAAAAATTATCAGTAGCAGAGCTACGGCAGAATTTTTAAAAATTAATACATAAATCATTTTTTGCATAATGTGAAAAGAGGACTTACTACCATATTCTAGGATTAGTCATCCTATGTTAAATGAATGATTCTCATTATATCCACGAAAAAAATAATTTTTAATATTTATACATAAATAGTTAATTAGAGAAAAAGAGAAATTTTTAGTAATTTCATTTTTATGATAAAAAAGGAATTTCCATGATAATGGAGATCCATGTATTCCAATGGAGAAAGAGAAAATTTGGAATATTAAAATAATGGATATTTTATTTAAAATTAAAGAAAAAAATTAGATAAATTATTTTTATGCATAAGAAAAATTTAAATGATGAAAGAGAAATTCCCATCATATTTGGAATTCAATCATTTAAATGAGAAAAGTGGAATTCTTAGTGTAATGGAATCAATGAATATTTTTATTTAATTTTTAAGAGAAATTTTAGTTAAAATTATCTTATGCATGAATAAATTTAAATAATGAAAGAGGAATTCCCATCATATTTGGAAGTCAATCAGCTCAATAGGTCCACGTCCAAATAAAGCTTAGGTAAAGTGTTCCTATCTAACCACTAAAGGATAATTACAAAAAGAGTTGTCCCAAGGGCTAATTCACGCCCAAATAAATAACAAAAGTGGGCGGCTCAATAGGTCCACGTCCGAATACATCAAAATGGGGCAGCCAATAACAATACAAAATCTCGTAATAATAGACACTACGGTAAAAATATCAAAATGAGAACCATCCCGGTAATAGCTCACACCATATCGTCTCGCTATCATGTCCCAGCTAGCTTACGAGCACAAGGCCCGTCAATCTCACCAACCTACAGGGTTTTCCATTCAAACACACTATGAGTTAGCAACACATGCTACAAGTCCACGACAGCACATAAGTAATAAATCCAACACTTAGTTCCAACTATCCCTAATTTCATATGTCATACACAGAATATTCGGAATCACCCAAGTACCATGCTTCAAACATAGTGGTAATTAGGCATCCCCAATTAACCACAGAAGGATGGACGGACAAACCGTGACATCCCTCCTGCCCAAGATAGCAACTGTCCTCAGTTGCATCATATCAACTGGCTCATGTTTGAAAGTAAGATTGGATGATGTCGGGATAGGCGCATAAAAACCGCTCAGGCATATATGCAAATTAAAAAATATGGATATACTTATCCCATTGTTTAGGTTGTGATGAAAGATATGCACGAAGTAAATCCAATATTGTGCTATTTGTCACTTCTGTTTGACCATTAGATTTAAATGCAGTTGAAAAATCCAATTTAGTGCCTAGATTATCAAATAATGTAGTCCAAAAATCACTGCAATACTTAGAACCTCTATCAGAAACAATCACTTATGGTAAACCATGATGTGTGAAAATGTGTTTTAACAAACAAGTGTGCAGTAAGAGTCTTTTTACAACAAGGAAAGAAATATGCTTGTTTGCTAAACCGATCAACAATGGTCTAAATCATATCATTATGATTCGTAGTCAATGGAAAACAAGTGATAAAATCCATAGAAATTTGTTCCCAAAGAAGCGTTAGGAATAGGAAGTGGCATGAGTAAACCAAGTTTCTTACCCTTATAACTTTTCACTTTTTGACAAACATCACATTCAGACACAAATTTAGCTACATCATTTTTTATTATAGGCCAATAAAAGTCATTAGAGATATAGTCTGGAATGTAGATAAAACACCTTGATGCCTCGCATAAGGTGGCTATGGTAATCCCTCTAAAATAGAATGTCTAAAATGTCAAGTAATTCATAACCTTTTTTGGAAGAAAAGATACCCATCATCGTAAGAATACTCAGCAAAAGGAGTCCAATGATTTTATCTCAATCTAGACCAAATATCACTAAAGTCAGGGTCTTGATCATAAGTCTCACGCATAGAGTCAAAAGATGTATTCTCAATCACAGAAATATTTTGAATGGAAGGTCTTCTACTCAAACCGCAGCAACTACATTTTCTTTACCGGGTTGGTATTGAATAATAGGCTGAAAACTTTGAATAAAAGCTGCCCATTTAATATGTCTATCCGAAATAAGTGGTTGACAAAGCAACTGTTTGATACTTTGCTGAGATCAGTTTTTATAAGAAATTCTGAGCCCATAAAATAATGTTTCCAAATTTTCAATGCATGGACTACAGCAAACAACTCCTTGTCATAGGTGCTATACTTACTTTCAGCAAAACGAAATTTCGTACTCTCGAAAGCAATGGGATGACCATCTTGCATTAATACTACACCAATGCCCTTACCACTAGCATCGGTTATAACCACAAAGAAAGGACGTGAAAAATTAGGTAATTGTAACACAGGTGCATAAGTAAGTGCATATTTTAATACAAGAAAAGATTTCTCTTGAAGTTTGATCCATTCATAGGATTTGGTTTTCTTGAGAAGTTCAGTGAGATAGTGAGCCTTATATACAAAATTACGTACAAATTTGCGATAATAGCTACACAACCCTAGAAAAGATCGTAATTCATGAAGGTTCTTGGGATGCGGCCACGTCGCAATAGTTTCTATGTTCTTGGGATCAACATGGATGTCAACTATATGTCCCAAATACTCAATCTCACTATGGAAGAAACTATTCTTTGTGGGATTAATGTAAAGTTCATTTTCCTTGCACAAATTAAATACAATTTCCAAGTGTTTTTCGTGCTCTTCTTTAGATTAACTAAAAACTAAGATATCATCGAAAAAGACAACCACAAAGTTTTGATGTTTAAGAAAGATCATATTCATCATATGACTAAAAGTTGTAGGAGCATTAGTAAGACAACCGAATGGCATCACTAAAAACTCAAAGTGACCAGTCTGAGTTCTAAAAGCAGTTTTATAAATATCTTGCTCGACAATTCTTACTTGATGATATCCACATTTTAGGTCAATTTTGCTAAAGATGCTGGCTCCCCTTAATTTATCAAGTAGATCATCAACTCTAGGAATTGGAAATCTATTCGTGATAGTGTTCTTGTTGTGGGAGCCTTGTAGTCTACACACATACGATAACTATCATTTTTCTTTTTTACAAGAAGGACTGGTGCTCCATATGGTGAACTACTTGGTCTGATAAGTCCCCAAGGAGAAAGCAATTCCTTGATTTAAGTCTGAATTTCTCTTTGCTCAAGAGGGTTAACTCTATAAGGTGCTCTACAAGGTGGTGCACTACCAGGAATAATGTCTGTGTGATGATCTTCACAGCATGTGATCTACGGAGTCTAGGAGGTAACTCATTATTATTGAGAAAGCAGTCAGAGAATTAGGAAATGAAAGAGTCATGGGATGTATCCGTAGGAGGTGGTTCTTGAGCACTAAGCTAGTTAACCAAAATTAAAAAAGTTTTCTCCCTCTTCCTTAAAGTCTTTTGGCCTGAGTATGGCTCAAAAGTGGTTGATCCTTACTTTCAAAAATTCATTGTAAACAAACATTCTTACCTTGATGTATAAAAGACATTATGTGCTTTGCATAATCAATATGTGGTGTGTACTCATGTCAAAAAGGCATTCCCAAAATCATGTCAATACCATGTAAAGGTGCTACTAAGACAGTACGTTGATCCAAAATTGTGCAATAGAAAAAGAAAGATTCTTCACTTTCTTAGTGCAATTATACTTTTGGTTTTGAAAAGCAACCTTTACTTTAAAACGAGAAGGAATCATGTCAAGATGAAGAGCTTGTGCAAGACGTCCAGAAATAAAAATCGTCTGTACTACCATCATCATGCAAGATTGTGATTTTCTTATCTTGATTTTTTTCCCTTCATTTTAAGTAAAGTATGTGGTGAAAAAGAATGAGGATCAAGGTTAGAAGTACCTTCTTGATCAGATTTACCATTGAACTCGTTACCATCAGACTTTGGCTCGTAGTTATCATCGTAAGTATTATCGTCATCTCTAGTACCAATGTCTTCATCTCCATCCACCATGTTAAGCCATGCAATTGGCTTCTTCTTGTTGTTGTTGTTGTCTTGTGGACACTTAGCATAGTGTCCCCTCTGATGTGGCAAGTGTAACATCGGACATTACTTGCTTTTTTATCTCGAGTCAATGAATTTGGAACATTTGTCTTCTTTGGTTCTCCACTCGCTCCATTACTATTGTTGCCAATCTTTGCTTTGTTGTTATTGTTGAATTTCTAGCTTCTTTGATCTTGACCATTGTTAAAAGATCGTTTGAATGAAGAACACCTGTCAAAACCACTAGAAGATGTCCAATCTTTGGAGAATTTAGAAGTACGATTCTCCTGCTGGAATCTGGGCACACCATTTTTCTTTTCATAATGTAGAGCAAGAGATTTAGCAGAGGGGCAAGAGTGTGAGGACGAAACATATTAACCTCTGCTCTAATCTTTGGATCCAACCCTGAGATAAACTTCCTTTTGAGATGCTTTTCATGTACTTTGTCTATAGATTGCATTTGAATATTGCATTTGAATGAGAGCATTCCGAAATTTCTCAATATAAGTTTGGACATCCTCCCCTTTCAATTACCTAAGAGTGTCCCAATGTTGTCGGGCTTGGGCCTTGACTAGGAGGTAGAAAATGTCTCTTGATTTCATGCTGAAAATCCTCCCAAGTACGAGGTTTATATCGCCCATTCTTGGTAGCATTCCACCATAAAGCAGCATTTTGAATCAAATGATTCGTAGCACACTTGACCTTGTCTTCTTGAAAAATTTCTCGCCCGAAAAATAGTCATCGAATTGGCTAAGCCAAGCCAAAAGAGTGCGTGCATCCTTCTTTTCATCATAATTTTGAAAAGAAAAAGCCTTGCGAGTCGCGACTAATGCGAGATTCTTCCCGAGCCGTTTGAGCATCTAAAGTTGCTTTCACGGTTCGAAGAATAGAATCCTCATCATTATCGCCTTCAATGTCATGCTTATGCCTTTTATATGATTTCAATTGGTCTTCTAATGCAAGTCTATGAGTACGTTCATTGACCAATTGTGCTTGCAAAGCTGTGAGTTGCTCTTGAATAGATAGAAGTGCAAGTAAATCAGCCACCATGAAAAAAAAAAGATAGGAAAAAGTTAGAAACACTTATATGATTTTTCATTCAAGGTAATACTTTTGAAGATCTTGAATCCTATGGCAATTAGAAGAGTGATGTGGCCATCCAACATAATCACCAAAGTGCTTGAAGTAGCCTCGAAGCGTCGAAAGGTCATCCGGTATAAAAAATATTGAGAATCGAGAGTGAATTTAAGCTTCGAGAAGGCATAAAACAACCAAATTTGAAAATCCCGTAACTTTGAACTGCTGTAATTTTCTAAGCTGAACCATAATAAGAAACTGAAAATATTCCCAGTTCAAAGCTGGGCCAAATTCAGAGACGAATTCGGGCTAATTTTGATGAAGTTTTGGCTTAAAGAAGCTTTGCATATGAATCTCCTCTTATCTTTTTTAGACCTTTTTGAGTAAAGCTGTGGGACGGGAAGCCAGTTCCTCCACACTCCATCGACCGCTCCGACTGTCATCACCGTTGGTGCCCTCCAACCACTCCGACCGCCATCACCGCTGGTGTGCTCCAACCACTACGACCATTGGTGCCCTCCGATGACTCCAATCGCCCCATTCCGCCGGTGCCCTCTGACCGCCAGTGCTCTTCGACCCCCTCTGACCGCTGGTCCCCCTCTGACCGCTGGTCACCTCGCTCACTAATGTGAGCGAGGTGAGTGAGGTGTGAGTGGTGTGTGTGGTGTGTGTGGTGTGAGTGAGAGGCCTGTAGGGGTACTGCGGTGCTAGGTGGTGGTCGGAGAGCACGGTAGACAGTGTAGAGCATAGGTCTTGCATGTCTAGCCAGTGAGGTCGACTCATCCTTGGCGGGTATACTTCCCTGAGAGGATCCACGCTCCCTTCTCCCCCAACCATAGTGTTTGTGGTGGTTGTCTTCGAGTTCCCTAGCAAGGACCGGCAGAGTCATCCACAGCTTAGACAAAATTTGGCGATCACGGTGGGACTCTCCTAGAGGTCAAGGATAGTCTCAAATTTTTTTTTCTTTTTTGGTGATTTTTTATCGTGGTGAGAGGAGGGTTGTGCATGCCCCCTAATACTAGAGCTTTTGGAGGTGATTCACCCCTTCATTCTCCTCTTCGAACTAGTCGTAGGGTTCTTCCTTGTTCCCTTACTCTTCCCTCAGCATCTTCCTCTTCTAACCCTATGGCAGCTCCAGGCCAGAGCCATTGGCTACTGTCCTCCTTGACCGAGTGCAAGTTAAGCTACCAACCTTCAAAGGTACCATCACTGAAGATGCGGAAGACCATGTGCGGTCATTCCTCACTATGTGTGACTCAAGAGGTCTCAACTAAGATGATGCACGCTTGGTCTTGTTCCCGACAACGCTGGAAGAAAGTGCCGACCTGTGGTACAATCAATTTCCCATCAACCACTTCCCGGATTGGGCCACCCTCAGGCTACAGTTCTTGGCTACCTTTTGGCCAGGGAACTACTTCGACCTCAACAGTGGGTGCTTTCGAACGGCGATGAAGATGAGAGAGACTTTTCCACCCCAAGGCACCCTGCAAGACTTCCAAGACCTCTGAGATACACAACAGGAGAATGCTCGCCTCATGGTGGAGGGCGTGGACTTATTTATTTGCACGTGAATTAGCCCTTGGGGTTCTTTTTGTAATTATCCTTTAGTGGTTAGATAGGAACACTTTACCTAAGCTTGTGTTAAAAACAACCCCCATTTTTGTAAAGGGCAAGCCCATGCATAAACGTGCATCTATTTTTGGCTTATGGGCTATTTTTATTAATAAAGCATAAATGCTCAAGAAGTGGAAGGAAGCCGACACTTCTTGAGGGAGGATAGATTGCACCCAATGATTCTCTCTTGTGTTTTTATGCTATGTTATGCTTTTATGATATTTATTATTTTTTTGGTTATGGTAATTTGATTGAAGTGATGAAC
Source organism: Cibotium barometz (assembly GCF_041138505.1). Lineage (NCBI taxonomy): Eukaryota > Viridiplantae > Streptophyta > Polypodiopsida > Cyatheales > Cibotiaceae > Cibotium > Cibotium barometz. The sequence continues at coordinate 38,878,603 of NC_141105.1, forward strand.
TAGTTGGTATTTGGTTGGACGGTGTGTCTCCCCATGATCCTAGTGGTTTCATGTTTGCATGCCATAACCACATTCACATATAGTTTAGGCCAAGCTTGCATATTCACATATAGTTTAGGCCAAGCGTGCATATTCTTGTTAGATTCATAGAGCTTTAGGCAAAATACTTACTGCATTAGACATAACTCATGATACTTAGGCATTATGCTTAGTGCTTGGTGTAAAAGTGAAAATTTGGCATGCAATTTATACACAACTTACTAGGAACTCATTTATTACAAGTTTTAACATCATAAATGAACTCAAAAAGACCAAAAACGTTGAAACAACTAGTCTTAAGACCCCCTTTTTAAAAAACATGATACTGCCTTGAAAGCTGCACTACAAAATCTCGTAGTAGACACTACGAAAAAAATATCAAAATGAGAACCATCCCGATAATAGCTCACACCATATCGCCGCTCAAGTCCCAGCCAATCCGGCTTACGAACACAAGGCCGTCAATCTCACCAACCTACAAGGTTGTCCATTCAAACACACTACAAGTTAGCACATGATACAAGTCCACCACGACAACACATAAATAATAAATCCAACACTTAGTTCCAGTTATCCCTAATTTCATATGTCCTACACATAGAATATTCAGAATCACCCAAGTGATATGCTTCAAACATAGTGGTAATTAGGCGTCCCCAATTAACCACAGATGTATGGACGGACAAACCATGACAAATACATATGGTTATGAGATGCACATGCATATGGCTATGGCATGTATACATCTGCACATTATGGCTCCTATGATTCCTACTTAAAGCCCACGAAGTACAATGGCAAAATCTTGCATGAGGGACACACCTATGGACGATAGAGCCATGAGATACTTGCAACATTTGAAAGCATAGAAAAGAGAACAAGAAGGGTTGGACAAGAAGTTGATGTGGAGATGGAGACGGGAGTGTTGTACGTTCTCGTAAAGTAAGAACCCATAAGAAGCACATACAAAACAATAACATTCCACATGAATTAGAATAACAACCGGATCTATAAGAAAAATAGCAAATTTACACGCATCTATACACACACACATACACCAACACACACACCTACATGCCCATAGCATGGATAAAAACACACACACGCACACATTTATTTACACATTCAAATTGCATGTGGACAAATATGAAGTGTATTTACAATTTACACCCATGTTTGTCGGCTTGCCTCTATGTTAACCAACAAGCATAAGTGTTTGCTGGCTTGACCATAAGTGAATTGGAAACATAAAATACGCTTCTGACTCACTTATGGTCAAGCCGGCAGTCGGCAAGAGCCCATGTTTGTTGGCTTGCCTCTTTGTTAATCGGCAAGCATATGTGCTTGCTAGCTTGACCATAAGTTAGACAGAATCATAAAATAGGCTTTTGGCTCACTTATGGTCAAGCCGGTGGGCAAGCACATATGCTTGCCCACTTGCCTCTATGTTAACCGGCAAGCTTAGGTTGGTAAAATCATGGTATGGTGGCTCAAATACCTATGTCCATGAACACTTACTATAAGATACAATAGACTTTATATTTCCATTCTAAGTATAGAAATGCCTATTGTGTTGTATATCATTGGAAAGCTTGAAAAATGTAGATTCTAGATCCACAATATCCAACAACTTTTGATTAATTTGCAAAAGTTTACTGCACCCCATTTTTTGTGCTTAATAATTCAAATAGTATTCCACCATACCATGATTTTACCCAGTGCTTGCTGGCTTGAGCCGGGAGCGTACAATATGATTCTGGCTCACTTATGGTCAAGCTAGCAAGCACCCATGCTTGCCGACTTGCCTCTACGTTAATGGACAAGCATATGTGCTTACCAGCTGGGCCGAAATCATAAAATACGCTTAGTCATCCCAACTGAGTTAGTGTAGTGGTCAAAGCTTGTGACTTGTAACCTCTAGGTTATGAGTTCAAGTCCCACTAGGCTCTCTCATGTTATAAAGGGACACCTATGCTCGCTTGATGTGTTTGGTTGCTCGGGCTCTTGCCCCTTGAACACTCGAGTGACTCCTCCTCCTCGGGTGGTGGATCACCCGAGATAGGAGGATCCATACGAGACCCCTCCGCTGTTCCAGCGCTCGACTCATCGCGGTGGTCATGGGGGATGCCTAATTGGTGGCTCTTGCCCGATGGTACGTGGCCCTTGCTCGACCATGATAATTGGCTAATTGTTGTAAGGGGAAATCGGCTCCACCCACTTGGCCCCGGGTGTGTTCGAAAAAAATAAAATACGCTTAGTCAAGCCGAAAAACACCCATGCTTGCCAATTTGCCTCTACATTAACAGGTAAGTGTAGGTGCTTGCCGGCTTGATCATAAGTGAGCCGAAACAGTAAAATATGCTTTCAACTCACTTATGGTTAGGTCGGTAAGCAACCATTCTTGCCGACTTACCTCTACATTAACCGACAAGCATATGTGCTTGCCGTCTTGACCATAATTAAGCCAGAATCGTAAAATATCCTTTCGGCTCACTTATGGTAAAGCCGATAAGCACCTACACTTCCTGGTGTATCTCTATGTTAACCTGAAAGCATAGGTGCTTGCCAACTTGACCATAAGTGAGCCGAAAACATAAAATATGCTTTTGGCTCACTTATGGTAAAGCCTACAAACACCCATGCTTGCTGGCTTGCCTCTATGTTAATCGCCAAGCGTAGGTGCTTGTGGGCTCCACTATAAGTGAGCCAAGAGCATAAAATACACTTCTTGCTGATGTATGGCCAGGCCGATAAGCACCCATGCTTGCCACCTTGTCTCTACATTAATGCAAGAGTAGGTGCTGCCAGCTTTGGGCCGGAAGTGTAAAATACGCTTCCGGCTCCAAGCTGACAAGCACATACCCTTGCCGGCTTGTCTTTATGTTAACATGCAAGCATAGGTGCTTTTCGGCTTGCCTGTACGTTAAACAACAAGCATATGTGCTTGCCTGCTTGACTATAAGTGAGCCAGAAGCATAAAATGGTAAAGCCGGCAAGCACGTACACTTGCCGGCATGCCTCTATGTTAACTGCAAGCATAGGTGCTTGCCGACTTAACCATAAGTGAGCCGAAAATGTAAAATATGCTTTCGGCTCACTTATGGTCAACAAGCCCGCAAGCACCCATGCTTGACAGCTTGCCTATACATTAACATATAGGAATAAGTGCTTGCTGACTTGACCATAAGTGAGTCGGAAGTGTAAAATATGCTTTTGGCTCAATTGCAACTAATTGATACCAATTTCACCTAATTGAGCTCAATTGTGCATCAATTGAGCTCAATTGGGTACAATTGGACTCAATTGAGCCCAATTGTACCCAATTGAGTTCAATTGAGTCCAATTGTACCCAATTGAGCTCAATTGGGTACAATTGAGCTCAATTGGGTACAATTGAGTCCAATTGAGTGCAATTGGACTCAATCGATGCACAATTGGACTCAATCAATGCACAATTGAGCTCAGTTGAGTGTAATTTACATCAATTGGATTCAATGCAGTGAAATTGAAACCACTTGGGCACAATTGTACCCAAGTGGACTCAATTGCACTCAATTGAGTGCAATTGAGTGCAATTGAGTTCACTTGGGCACAATTGTACCCAAGTGAACTCAATAGTTCAAGTGGACTCAATTGAGTTAAATTGGTTACAATTGAACTCAATTGGTTACAATTGCACTCGATTGCACTCAATTATACATTGATTGAGTCAAATTGGGTACAATTGCACTCGATTGCACTCAATTATACATTGATTGAGTCAAATTGGGTACAGTTGAGTCCATTTGGGCTCAACTGGATCCAATTGATGCCAATTGTACTCAATTGATTCCAATTATACACAATTGAGCTCAATTGATGCCAATTGATGCCAATTGCACTCAATTGAGCTCAATTGATGCCAATTGCACTCAATTGAGTTCCAATTATACACAATTGAGCTCAATTGGAATCAATTGAGCTCCAATTACACATAATTGAGCTCAATTGCATCCAATTGAGCTCAATTGGATCCAATTGATGCCAATTGCACTCAACTGAGCTCAATTGAGCTCAATTAGACTCAATTGATTCCAATTATACACAATTGAGCTCGATTAGACTCAATTGATAAACAATTGAGCTAAATTGAGTGCAATTAGACTCAATCGATGCACAATTGAGATCAAATGAGTGCAATTAGGCTCAATCAATGCACGAGCACAATTGAGTTCAATAGAGTGCAATTAGCATCAATTACATTGATTGGGTGCAATTACGCTCAATTATACATCAATTACACTTGATTGGGTGCAATTACGCTCAATTATACATCAATTAAGTACAATTTGATACGAGTCTATTTGGGCTCAAGTGCATCTAGTTGATGCCAGTTGCACTCAATTGAGTGCATTTGGGCTCAATTATGCATAATTAAGCTCAACTGAGTGCAGTTGGACTCAATTGATGCCATTGTGCAATTGGACTCAATTGATGCATAATTGAGCTCAATCGGGTGCAACTGGCATCAATTGAGTCCAACTGGGTACAATTCAGCTTAATTGTGCATCAATTGAGTCCAATTGCACCCAATTGAGTCCAATTGTACCCAATTGCGCTTAATTGTGTGGAATTGGTATCAATTGGATTCAATGGGTGCAATTGGATTCTCTTGGACTCAGTTGTACCCAATTGCACAATTGGGCACAAGTGGACTCAATTCTACTTAGTTGGACACAAGTGCACTCATTTGCACAATTGCACTCAATTGAACTCATTGGCATACAATCCAGTGCAATTGAGTCAACTTGGACTCAATTGTATCCAACTGGACCCAATTGCACTCAATAGAGTCAAAGTGGACTCAATTGAGTTCAAGTGGACTCAATTACACTCAATTAGGTACAATTAAGTGCAGTTATACATCAATTGAGTCCATTCGGCTCAATTGCATCCAATTGAGTCCAAATGTACTCAATTGCATCCAATTGAACCCAATTGAGTCCAACTGCACTCAATTGCATCCAATTGAACCTAATTGAGTTCAATCGTGCATCAATTGCATCCAGTTGAACCTGATTGAGTTCAATCGTGCATCAATTGAGTCCAACTATACTCAATTGAATCAAACTGCACCCAATTGAATCCAACTGCACCCAATTGAACTCAATTAAGTCCATCCCAACTAAATCCAACTGCACCCAATTGAGTCCACTTGGGCTTAATTGAGTGCAATTGAGTCCACGGGCTTAATTGAGTCTAATTGGATATAATTGAGTCCATTTTGAGTCAATTGTATCCAACCGAATCCAATTGCAACCAATTGAGCCCAATTAAGTCGAATTGAGTCCATTTGGACTTAACTACACCCAATTGGGTACAATTAAGTGCAATTGAGTCCATTTGGACACTCAATTGGGTACAATTACACTTAATTGGGTGCAAATGAGCTAAATTCTACATCAATTAAGTCCAATTGGAAACAATTGAGTCCATTTGGACTCAATTACATCCAATTGAGCTTGATTACATCCAATTGAGCTCAATTACATCCAATTGAGCTTGATTACATCCATTTGGACTCAATTACATCCATTTGGACATCCATTTGGACTCAATTACATCCAATTGGACATCCATTTGGACTCAATTACATCCAATTGAGCTTGATTATATCCGTTTGGACTCAATTACATCCATTTGGACTCAATTGGACATCCATTTGGACTCAATTACATCCAATTGAGCTTGATTATATCCATTTGGACTCAGTTACATCTAATTGAGTTACATCCATTTGGACTCAATTACATCCAATTGAGCTTGATTATGCATTAGTCGAGTCAGCTCAATTGGACTTAATTGATGCACAATTGAGCTCAATTTAGTACAATTGACTCAATCAAAGCACAATTGAGCTCAATTGTATGGACAATTGAGATAAATTGTTTGGAATTGGCATCAATTGGATTCAATCGGGTGTAATTGTGTTCACTTGGACTCAAAAGTGGACTCAATTACACTCAATTGGGTACAAGTGGACTTAATTGAGTCCAAGTGGACTCAATTACACTCAATTGGGTCCAAGTGGACTCAATTACACTCAATTGGGTACAAGTGGACTCAATTGAGTGGACTCAAATACACTCGATTGAGTCCAAGTGGACTTAATTGAGTCCAAGTGGACTCAAATACACTCGATTGGATATAATTGGGCTCAATTGAGCTCAATTGGGTACAATCCAATGCAATTGAGTCCGCTTAGATTGAATTGTACCCAACCGGACTCATTTACGCTCAATTGAGTCCAAGTGCACTCAATTGAGTCCAAGTGCACTCAATTGAGCTCAATTGGGTACAATCCAATGATGCAATTGAGTCCACTTAGACTGAATTGTACCCAACTGGACTCATTTGTACTCAATGATGCAATTGAGTCCACTTAGACTGAATTGTACCCAACTGGACTCATTTGCAAGTGGACTCAATTGAGTTCAAGTTGACTCAATTCAGTCCAAGTGCACTCAATTGAGTCCAAGTTGACTCAATTAAGTCCAAGTGGACTCCAGTGAGTTCAAGTTGATGTGCACTCAATTGAGTTCAAGTTGACTCAATTGAGTTCAAGTGGACACAATTGCACTCAATTGGGTCCAATTGGCAATAATTAAGTCTATTTGGGCTCAATTGCATCCAATTGAACCTAATTGAGCTCAATCCAATTGTACCCAAATGAATCCAGTTGCATCCAATTGAGCTTAGTTGAGTCTAATTGCACCCAATTGCACCCAATCGCATCCAATTGGACCCAATTGCACCCAATCGCAATTGGATCCAATTGCATCCAATTGCACCCAATCGCATCCAATTGGGCATCCAATTGGATGCAATTGGATCCAGTTGGGTGCAATTGGATCCAATTGCACCCAATTGCACCCAATCACACCCAATCGCACCCAATTGGGTCCAATTGGGTGCAATTGGATCCAATTGCATCCAATTGCACCCAATCACATCCAATTGCACCCAATTGCATCCAATTGGATCCAATTGGGTGCAATTGGATCCAATTGCATCCAATTGCACCCAATCACATCCAATTGGGTGCAATTGGATCTAATTGCATCCAATTGCACCCAATCGCACCCAATCGCACCCAATCGGACCCAATCGCACCCAATTGGACCCAATCGCACCCAATTGCACCCAATGGCACCCAATTGGACCCAATTGCACCCAATTGCATCCAATTGCAATTGCACCCAATTAAGTGCAATTGCATCCAATTAAGTGCAATTGCACCCAATTGCATCCAATTAAGTGCAATTGCACCAATTGCACCCAATTGCATCTAATTGCACCCAATTAAATGCAATTGCACCCAATTGCATCCAATTGCAATTGCACCCAATTGGATGCAATTGCATTTAATTGGGTGCAATTGCATTCAATTGGGTGCAATTGCATTTAATTGGATGCAATTGGGTGCATCTGGGTGCAATTGGATGCATTTAATTGGGTGCAATTGCATTTAATTGGATGCAATTGGGTGCATCTAGGTGCAATTGGATGCAATTGGGTGTAATTGGGTGCAATTGGGTATGCAATTGCATTTAATTGGGTGCAATTGCATTTAATTGGGTGCAATTGGGTGCATCTAGGTGCAATTGGATGCAATTGGGTGTAATTGGGTGCAATTGGGTATGCAATTGGGTGCAATTGGATGCAATTGGTGCAATTGGATGCAATTGGGTGCAATTGGGTGCAATTGGATGTAATTGGATGCAATTGGGTACAATTGGATGGTGCAATTGCAATTTAATTGGATGCAATTGGGTACAATTGGATGGTGCAATTGCATTTAATTGGATGCAAATGCACCCAATTGCATCCAATTAAATGCAATTGCACCCAATTGCATCCAATTAAATGCAATTAGGTCCAATTGCACCCAATTGCACCCAATTAAATGCAATTGCATCCAATTACACCCAATTAAATGCAATTGCATCCAATTACACCCAATTGCACCCAATTAAATGCAATTGGGTCCAATTGCACCCAATTGCATCCAATTAAATGCAATTGGGTCCAATTGCACCCAATTAAATCCAATTACATCCAATTGCACCCAATTGCATCCAATTAAATGCAATTGCACCCAATTAAATGCAATTGCATCTAATTAAATGCAATTGCACCCAATTGCATCTAATTAAATGCAATTAAATACAATTGCACCCAATTGCATCCAATTAAATGCAATTGCACCCAATTAAATGCAATTGCAGTTGCATCCAATTGAATGCAATTGCACCCAATTGCACCCAATTAAATGCAATTGCACCCATCCAATTAAATGCAATTGCACCCAATTAAATGCAATTGCAGTTGCATCCAATTGAATGCAATTGCACCCAATTGCACCCAATTAAATGCAATTGCACCCATCCAATTAAATGCAATTGCACCCAATTGCATCCAATTAAATGCAATTGGATTGCACCCAATTAAATGCAATTGGATTGCACCCAATTGCACCCAATTAAATGCAATTGCACCCAATTGCATCCAATTAAATGCAATTGCACCCACTTAAATGCACCCAATTGCATCCAATTAAATGCGATTGCACCCAATTGCATCCAATTGCAGCAATTGCACCCAATTACATCCAATTAAATGCAATTGTACCCAATTGCATCCAATTAAATGCAGTTGCACCCAATTGAGCTCAATTGAGTGCAATTGTGTCCACTTGGACTCAATTGAGTCAAATTGGTACAATTGAGTCAAATTGGTACAATTGTGTCCACTTGGACTCAATTGAGTAAAATTGATATAATTGAGTCCATTTTGGCTCAACTGCACCCAATTGAGTCCAAGTGCAATTGCACCCAATTGAGTCCAATTGTACCCAATTGAGTCCATTTTGGCTCAACTGCACACCCAATTGCACCCAATTGAGTCCATTTTGGCTCAACTGCACCCAATTGAGTCCAATTGCACCCAATTGAGTCCAATTGTACCCAATTGAGTGCAATTGGATTCAATTGGGTGCAGTTGAGTTCACTTGGAGTCATTTGAGTCCGCTTGGCCTCAATTGCACCCAATTGAGTCCAACTGTACCCAATTGAGTCCAATTGCACCCAATTGAGTCCAATTGCACCCAATTGAGTGCAATTGGGTGCAATTGAGTGTAATTGTACCCAATTGAGTGCAATTGGACCCAATTGGACCCAATTGAGTGCAATTGGGTCCAATTGCACTCAATTGCACCCAATTGAGTGTAATTGTACCCAATTGAGTGTAATTGGATTCAATTGAATCCAATTGTGTTCAATTGAACCCAATTGAGTGTAATTGGGTTCAATTGAATCCAATTGAGTGCAATTGGATTCAATTGAAGGTTCAATTGAATCCAATTGGGTTCAATTGAAGGTTCAATTGAATCCAATTGGGTGCAGTTGACTTCACTTGGACTCCGCTTGGACTCAATTGCACTCAATTTGGTACAATTGCATTCACTTAAGTCCACATGGGCCCGGGGATTAAAATTCGCTAAAGTGAGGTCACATCTCAGCCATTCAGTATATCAGATGGCAACCAAAATGAGGTCCTACTAGGTCCTTTACGCCTCCTTGCAAGGTTTAGTTGCTATCAGACACCGAAGTCTTGAGACGAGGCAAGTTATTGGCAATTTTTGCAAGTAGTTTTATTTAAAAAAAAGTAGTCATTTTTTGTTAAACTTTTAAAATAATCACTTTTTGGTATTTTTGACACTGGGAATAAGCTCAAAAGGCCCAAGAATAATAAAAATGACTGTAAACATGACCATATTTTTTTTGAAATTGTGATTTTTTTCGTTAAAAAAAGCGTCGAAAATTGGGACAAAAAAGCGTCGAAAATCACGTCAAAACTTATCGGTGCAATTTCTGACGCCATGTGTTCCGGTGCTACTTCCGGCATTACTACCAACGGCTGGACTTTTTACATTTCCAACGGCGCCGTTATAGTTCGGTTTTGTTCTAGTGAGTGAAAGGTAATGAAAATGGGATAGATATGGTAGTTGCATTGAGCTTCTTGTAGTCCACACATACTCTAAGCTTCATGTTTTCAATGGGTGACACCTATGTTGCTTTCTCTATCGGGTATATGAACTCAACAGTCTGTCTATTTCTTATTTGACTTGTTTGGCATAGTTACGGTTCCTCCTATATCCCTACTATTTTACTAGTATGGCATCTTTCCTCAAATTGATTCTGTGTGGATAGAACTTTGTTTCTATGCCTTCCATGTTTGCATAGTTTCATACAAACACATATTTGAACTCCTTCAAAAATTGAATCAGCTCACTCCTAAATTCTGGCTCTAGATCGACACTCTCGAGGGGTTCACTATATGTAAATCCTCTCTATCATGTGTGTTCAAGGACAAATTAAAAAACTCCTTATTTGTTTTTTTTAAAAAAGCCCTTTTTCTATTCAATCTGTAAATACCTCCTTTAAATGGTATGTAAATACCTCCTTTCTATTCAATTTGTAAATACCTCCTTTAAATGGTATGTAAAAAAATGTGTAGAAAGAGGATTTAAAAAACCCCTTCTGTTGAACCCACGTGCTATGCTTACATATTTATGAGTACCCCCCCCTCGAGTGTACACTTATCTTCACATTTTTCTCCACATGTTCTTCTTCCAAGTTCACTTCTTGCAATCGATCTTGTTTCACCCTTGCTGATAAGCTTTCTCTTTGCTCCTCTTGAGCTTTAATCCAAAGCTTCAAATCCCTCATTGTTTGCTCTTTGTCTTCTTCTCTTTGTGACTCCTTCTCAGCCTATTTTGAACTTTCCTTGGTCCTGGTTCCATGTCTCAACATGGTCATCCCAGTAGTATTTTGTAGCAATTGGCTATGGTGAGCACCAGCAGGTTGATGGGGAACTCCAAATTTGTTATTGATATTTTTACATTCTTCACTATACCCTTGGGAATCATTGGCCTGCTATCAGCCATCCTTATGTTAAAGGTGATTGGTTCCCAACTCAGTCTGAGTTTTCTTGCTGTGTCTTCAACTATAACATCACTCCAGAACCCCCATCTAGTACTATAACTTTGATTTCTTGATACTTTTCTTCAAGACATTTATCACTTAACACCGCTCAACTATATATTTTGAAGAAACTATGCTTATACCCTTTAATCAATCTTACAAACTTTTGAGCGTAAGGTTATAACTAAATTGAAGTTTAATCCTATAGAGAGGGTGTTGACAACATCTTTGTTCCTCACACCTAATGTTGAGAACCTGGTTCTCATAATAACAAGGCGATTCAAATTTGTGTATAGGAAAATTTCTTTGTGAGCTCAATTAGCACTAAAGAAGCTTCCTATTGCCCTCTGAATCCTTGCATCATTTAATTGCCCAGACACTCCTCCTCCATCAAAGCACAAATTGACCCCCATAGCTTCATTTATACACTTTCTTGAAGGAGGACGCAGCACCTCCTTCAAGAAAGAATCCACTCCAATGCTACAGCATGGAGATTTAATCTACTCTCCAGTTTCTTGTTCCTGCAAAGGCAATGGCTCCGGCTTCTTCTTCTTGGGGTTGGGGCCGGCTTCTTCTTTTTCTTACATGTGACGTCTTTGTAGGAACCTGGTGGTGCAGACATGATAGTCTCATCATGTGTTGCATATCTTACTGGGCTTCTCTTTCTCTTGCATGTGCCCTAGTCCTTGATGGTTCTATGGCTACTGTGCTTGCTTGTTCGCCCTTAGCACCTCTTCCTCTCCACCCCCCAAGTTGTTAGAGCTTTCCTTGGGGTTTTTGGCTGCTTTAAGGCCCCTTGTGATGCCTAGAATCAGAGGAACAGGTGGAGGCAATTGATCGATAGCCCTGATTCCCATGTAGGCTATTCTCATCTGTGCTAGAATGGCGCATAAGTATCGTCTAGTGAGGGGATTATGGATCCTCGAGGTTAAAAGCTTGGAAATTAGTATCCATGGGACTGTTTAGGAAGGAGAAGTGAAAATGTGTCATAAATAGTTCAGCTAGTACTAATTTGATCTCCTTGAATAGGATATCCTTAAAAGTGGAATTCCTTGAGCCAATGCGGAAGAAATCTTGCTTTTCTCTTGGATTCAAGTTAAGTCTCCACAAACTGTGCTTGGTATTGCTAGAGTCCCAAGGCTGAGCACAGAAGGGCTGAACACATATTCTCTAGCATAGAGCACATAAGGGACTCCTAGGGTTGTTGCCTCATTTACCAGTATTTTGCGCTCTGGATTAGCTAAATTACTTGGCTGGGCCGGCTAGCCAACTCCTCGCACTCGCGGTGTTTATTTTGTGCTAGCACTACCAACTTGCCAGGAGAACAAAACTAGACTCTAGGAAAAATTTGGCAAAGTTTTTGCAAGTTAAGAGTGTGGTACGGCATATTGGCATAGAGAAGCCAATGATAGGGAGCTCTTTCATGCTAACGGAGAAAGCTTGGCAAGTGGAGTCAAGTCTCAACCAAATATCACCACAAAAGATCAATACAATCGGCACAGGCACGGTGGTACATAAATATCTTTGCAAGGGTGAAGACCACTGCTCGAGTGAGCAGGGGTGCAGGTTCAAACACAAGTGAGTACAAATTGCCAACAGAAAATGTGAAAAAAAGGTATAATTTTTTTTCCTTTTTATTGAATTTGCTACTGGAATTGCTATCCAATAGACTTGGAATCTCCACAACTTGGGATGATCGCTAGCACCTAGAATTGCTATCCTTCTTTTAGGCAATTGATCACATCTTGGGATAGCTCTAAGTGCATACATCACCTTTGTCCATTTGCATGTCAAAAATGATGTCATCTTGATCCTGAAAACCTCCAATTGCTATGCTTTTGGGCAGGTTCTCAACTTTTGACCAAACTCATTTCTTGTTGTCCCCTTGATAATTTAAGCACTCTGTTAAATTTTGGTTTCAATTGGCCACAAAACTGGAATTTCTATGCTTCAATGAACTTGGCAGTTTTGAAGAGGAAATCGCTATGCTAAGTTGGAATGTTTTATTTGGCACAGTTGAAGTCTTGTAGTGGAACTTCATGTCTTGGTGACCATTTCCCTACCTTTGATTTCTTAGTTGAGTCTTTAACTTGATGAAATACTGGAATCTCTATGCTTCTGCCAAGAAGCTTTGCCTTGAATCTGGATGTTCTACTTCATTTTCCCTTGTTTTGGACCTGATAATGCCACTTCCTGGATCAATTTGAGTGTGATTTCTAGTCTTTTTACTTCTTATGTGCCATTTGGATAGCTATGTATTCAATTTTAACCTGTTTTTTTGCTAGGAAATCAAGTGTAAGTGCAGTGTTAAAGGCTCTAGTACTCAAAATAGGTATCGAATGCAATTGTTCTAAGTGTGAACACCCTAACATGCTCAATGCAGACCTTTGAATATGTTGTGCAAGAAGATTTGATCCTCCCCTACGGTTCCAGAATGAGAGGCTGTAGCATTCACAACTGCGACATAAAATTAAGAGTTCCTAAGCTACTAGCACTCAATTTGGGACTGTTGGTGACGAAGATCACATAGTGAAGTCATTGCTTTTTTATTATGCCTAAATTATGGTTGTATATGTAGTAACAATGGACTACCTATGGGGCCTAAACTTCTAATAATCTTGAGCTATAAACCGCTTGGGAGAAAAATCACTCAAGATATTAGAGCTCTTATTACTTATATACATCTGTTCAGTCATATGGCAGCTTTCTTTTAAACTGGTACGGTAGTAAATCCCTCCTTCCAAAGGAGGGGCTTTCAATTATGGACATGCTTGAGTACTAGGTAGGAGTACTAGGAGTGGAAGGTGAAGTACTACTCATTGGACTCCTCTCTTGAGGCGCCGATCGTGAATTAGTCATCATGCATTGCGTTGACTCTCTAGGTCTAGAATGAGTATGGGGCCTCTGTAGTTCTCGAGGAACTTGGGGAATATAGACGTGCCCTCTCCATCATCGGAAAACCCAGGAGAAGAGCCGCTTACTCCTATACAGCAAGCCTATATATGTTAGATCTAGAAGAAGGCAATGGTGGGCACCCAAGAGGTGATGACCTAGGCATTATAAGAGACTTGACACATCTATCGACTTGCTCGAAACTCTCTCGACTCTCTCCACTAGACCTTGAACTTCTACAAGAGGAAGCATTTCTTGAGCCATATTTGGCCCGGAGAAAAGCTTGTTGGTCGCGAGTGTGAGGCCGGCGAAAAAACTATCGACTTGCTTCTCGGCCTCATTTTGAGGCCGCTCCAGGTCCGCTAACAATTGAGTTGATGAATACCTTGAGCATGAATCGGACATCTATAACATAAAATTTAAAAAACTGCACATAAGCTAATGCATATAAATGAGACATTTGAAAGGGAAAAAAACCCATGGCAAAAAATCCCTCTAATGCATATAAATGAGACATGTGAAAGGGAACAAAACCCATGGCAAAAAATCCCTCTAAAGTCATTAAAATAAAAGAGATCAATATCCGGCCTATGCTTTAGATTCGGCCCAGTCATCTCAGGCAATCGATGCCCTGGTGACCTAAGCGCGGAAAAAAGGGAAGGCTAGCTGAGAAGAACCAAGCATTGCCAGACCAAAGGGTCCAGGAGCTGGAATTGCTCAACGAGGAGCAAGAAGATATGCAAAAAAAAAAAGCTTGCTAGGGTTGAGGAGCTAGCAAGGAAACAAGATGAAATGATCACGAAACTCACTCAAAGTCTGCTCGACACAAGCAACGAGAAGCTAGAGGTGGAGGCAAGGGAGAAACAAGTGAATGTAAAGCTATAGAGACACACAGGGCCAGAGCCAACTTCCAAGCAGCATCCAGCTCCTGACCTTAGAGTCTGCACTTCAAAGCAAACAGGCCGAGCTAGCTGCAATCACCACCCAAGAGGTAGCAGAAAAAATCACCCAACAGGTAGCAGAAAAAGAGAAACCGCTGCAGAAGCCATTGAAGAACAGCTAGAAGCAAAGAACGATCTCAAAGACATGCAAGAAGGAAGGGGTAGAGATCACACAAAGGAAGGCTGCCGACACTCAAAAAGAAGCAGAAATAGCTGTTAGAAAAATGCTAAGGGGTAAACAACACACAGAGCAAACCAAAGAACCTGCCAACAGGGGCAACAAAACCTCAAGAAAAATTAGCCAGAGCTGGCAGCCAAAGAAGAAGAGTTGAAAGTCTTGAGGGAGGAAAACATGAAACTAAAATCAGCAGCTCCCTCCAGCGTGGACAGGGAAATCAGAGAAGAAGAAACAGGGCTGTGGACAACTAGAATGGCTGAGCAGCATCCTCTAGAGCCAGAAATTGCTGGGGGCCAGCCAGACGTAGCAGCCTCTTCCTCGGTGTCGCGTCGGGCGATGCTGCTAGCTCCTCAACCCTAGCAAGCTTTTTTTGCATAGCTTGTTTCCTCGCTATAGCTCCTCGACCCTAGCTTTTTTTTCGTGACCATTTGCTAGCTCCGCAACCCTAGCAAGGTTTTTTTTTTTTTTTTCCATATCTTCTTTCTCCTTGTTGAGCAATTCCAACTCCTGGACCCTTCAGTCTAGCAAGGCTAGCCTTCCCTTTTCCGCGCTTAGGGTCACCAGGGCATCGATCGTCTGAGATGACTAGGCCGAATCTAAAGCATAGGCCGCATATTGCTCCCGACCAGCTAGCATTGTCTTCTTATAAACTCTTTCCCTGGCCAGGGAGGTCTTCTTTAGCTGCCCATGATTGTCTTGTTGAATGCATCTTCCACTGTCCCATCTGCCAAGATAGCCTGCTCTTCATCCAGATCTCTGAGCGCATGGTCAGCTTTATCCTGGATTATTGCATGCCACCGTTCTCTGGCTGCATTCCTTATCTTTAGAGTGTCTTCCGTGTCTTGTACTCCTGGGGGCTTTCGAACAACAGTTTTACATCTGTAAGGCTGTGTCTTGTACTCCTGGGGGCTTTCGAGAACAACAGTTTTACATCTGTAAGGCTCTCAAGAATCTCTTTCTCAGCTGCAGCAGTGTGTATGGCCAGTGGCTGTACCTTGCTCGAGAACTTATTTATCTAGCATAGGCAGGGATTTCATTAACGTCTTCACAATTTCGTGATCACGTTAACAAAACCTATTGTTAACATATTAAAACTTGTGATCACATTGTATATTCACATGACCAGAGAAATGACCTGCCGGAACCCACTATTCCAGTAACACCTCCGGGCTTTTATCCTTTCCCGGCGGGCCCGCCGGGGTATGAGGTTTTCCCGGCGGGCCCGCCGGGAAAGGATAAAAGCCCGGCGGGCCCGCCGGGAAAAACAAAAACACCGGCGGGGTATTATTCTGTATATAAACACTGCCCGACACCCGTCGTACAACTTTTGGGAAGATAGTCCTTGTTTTGGGGGCGTGATATCTCTCCTCAAAGTACTTGTAGAGCTCTCGAGTTGCTAGAAGTGTCCTCTTGGGAAGAACGTCCTTATTTTAGGGGCTGTCGTCTTTCCTTGTAGGCACTCCTAAGGCTATTGGGCCACTCGTCCTTAGTTCTTTGAACTGGGGGCAGGGTGTGGTTCGTAGCTAATACTTGCGGAGATTTAGGGACAAATTTGGAGTCATTCAGCTTTGCATTTGAGCCACGTACGTAATCTACCTCATTCTGCTTTATGAATGGTTTGATGGAGCCAAGAGTCCTGCTTAGGGGCTTGTATTGGTTCTTGATACTTGATATAGTTTAGAGTAGACAAGGGTCTATTGTCCTATACTAGAGTATTGGGCAAGCATAGATCTTTGATTTTTTTTGTGAATGTTAGAGAAGGTCTATTGTCCTATACTAGAGTATTGGGCAAGCATAGATCTTTGATTGTGTAAAGTATCCTTAATTGGGTACAAAAGGCATCCTTCATTGGGGGTGCAATGTGCATGATAGTTTCGAAGTAGTTTTGTAGTAAGACCTTGCAAGATAGTTTGAAATAGTTTTGTGTTATGTGATGATCTTTTGTATTTGTCAAGATAGTTTCGAAGTACTTTGTCTGCAGATGTATGTTTTTGTTATACGTGAGTGATTTGTTGTTTTTTCATTTGTGTATTCATTGTTATATGCTTGGTTGAATAGGCTATTTGTTGAGATGGAGGACAATGTTGGATCCAGTGGTACCTCCAATAGAGTCCAAATTTCAAATAGCAGAAAAAAAAAGGCACCTGGGATAGAGTGGCAATATGCAATTAACGTTGGTGATCGATTCATAGATTGGGAGTGTAAGCTATGCCATGCAGTAAAATCAGGTGGGGCGCCTCGACTAAGAGAACACTTTTTAGGCGGACCGAAGAAAAAGTCATGTACCCACCCCTCTGCACCTATAGTGGCCAAACGCATAAGAGAAGAAATTCAAAAGAAAGATTCAAGAAAACATGACACTCCTCCCGTTAATGTATCAAGGCAGCAAGAACACTGTTCTTCTAATCATCAAACTCCCGCTACATCGCCTACTTGTACCCCGAACGGCAATATGCAGCCAGAAAGTAATCTACCCAGTGCATCTTCTTGCAAGCAAAACTTTGACGTAGGAAATATACCCATGCGTCAAACTTCATTGCAAGAAAGCCTACGTCAAGGTCGACTCGATGATGCACAACTCGTCCTTGCTGAAGCGATTTACTTTTCTGGGAGTGCTATGATGATGGTGGACAGTGAGCATTGGAAGAGAGCATGGAAGAAAATTGGTGAGTTTGGACCAGGGTTTTCACCGCCTACGTACCATGCTATGCGAAATGATCTATTAGAGAAATGTTATGCGCAGGTAAAAGAACGTGTACAAAGAATAATTCTTAGCAATATAGAGCTTTCTGGATGTAGTATAGTAAGTGATGGATGGTCTAATGTGCAAAGAAAACCATTAATTAATGTAATGGTTATTTCACCTAGAGGTGAGACTTTCATCCGTGCCGTGGATTCAGCTGGTTCAATCAAAACTGGGGCTTACATTGCTCAAGTTATTAGCACTGTGATAGAGGAAGTGGGTGCCAAAAATGTAGTCCAAGTCGTCATGGACAATGCAAAAAATTGTAAAAATGCATCCAGATTCCTACAGCGACAATATCCACATATTTTTCCGGTAGGCTGTAATACTCATAGTTTGAATCTTGTATTAAAAGATTGGTATAAATCTGATGATACCAAATGGTTTGCCTCAATCGTCGACACTGCTCGCCAGCTTGTGAAATTCATGCTCAAGAGACAGAGAGTTTTGGATATGTTTCGACCTCGCATGTCAGTTATGTTAAAGCTTCCAGCGGAGACTAGGTTTTGCACTCACTTTTACACTTTTGAGTCTCTTCTTAGAAATAAAGATGCAGTTTGTGAAACATTTACATGCATGGCATTTCATGACTGGGAGAGCACTCAACTTGAAAAAGTGAAAGAGAAAATCAAAGTCTTGAAGGCAGCGCTTACGAGAAGAAGTTGGTGGAACAGTGTGATGGATACATACCATGTAATGATGCCTGTTATGTATGCTGTACGAAGCCTTGATCAAAGAGCGCCTAATCTCGGAAAAGCATGGATGCAATGGTGGACTGTCCAGCGGAGTTTGGAGTGTCCTGAGAAATTAGAGCATTCAGTGGTGGAGAAGCAATGGCGTGTACCGTTCTCTAGTAGACAAAGAAAAGTTCTGTTGAAGTACTTTCATGCTAGATGGATTGGAGCGCATTCACCACTGCACAGTGCTGCTTACATGTTAGATCCTGAATATTGGAATATGGATTTGATGTCCAACGTTGAGGTGGTGCAAGATTTTTATAAAGTGGTAAACACTTTCTATAATAATGATGATGATCGTGTACAGTGCATAAAGGAGATGACCTCATTTCGGTTGAAAGAGGGTTTATTTTCCAACTCCCTTGTTCAACAAATGGCTAAAGAGCAACCTGCATGGAAGTGGTGGATGATGAATGGTGGTGAGCATTATGCTTTATTGCGCAACCTTGCGATGAAGGTTCTAAGTCAGTGCTCTTCAAACTCAGGCTCAGAAAGAAACTGGAGCATGTATAAATATATTCATAGTACTATTCGCAATCGACTTCTTGCGGATCGAGCAGATAAACTTGTTTACATGTACTGCAATGAAAAGATCTTGCGAGACATCGAAAGCGAAGAGTATGAAGAAGATATGCCCAGATGGATGTACAATTGTGAAGATGTAGACGAGAACTTTGATGTTGGACGTACGTTGTGCACCACCCTTGAGATAGAAGACAATTTAGACATTGACTTAGATGAGCTTAATTTAGCAGACGAGAGAGTAAACGGTGAAAGAATTTTGGAGCAAGATACTGACATAGAGGAAGAAGTCACTTTATTAATTTAATAAAAAGTACTTGTACAAATGATCATATTTGGAGAAATTATCAATACAAAAGTAGAATTTGTTTTTCTTAGCTCTCATCTTGAAATAAATTGCGAATTGCACTAGGAGTTGCATCTAAAGGTCCTGGTGGTTTATATTCGCTAGCCATGCCGAACATTGTATAAATACCTTGATTTATTGGGACACTGCACAATGCACATGTGGAAGTATTTTGCATTTGTCTCACTAAATATATTAAGTGGTAGTAGTGTCCACATGGTAGTATATACTGGCCGCTCCACCCATCGAATACTTTGTAACATACAGGACATTGGGGGGTGGAGGAACTTGTAGCCTCAGCAGAAACTCCCACAAGATCAGGATGTATCAAAAAATGAGAGATGTGGTTTCCTTGGCGCACAGGAGCAATACGTGAAGAGATGCTCTGCACGTCTTGGCTGATCTTTGTTAGCTGCTCTTGAATTCCTCTATTGGCCGGGGGAGGAGTTGACGCTTGAGTTAATCGGTCAGCTTCTTTCTCCTTCTCTGCTAGCTGTGCCCCTAAGCTTTCTTTGACCTGGTTTAACTCCAGTCCGGCGCCCTCCACCATAAGAGCAAGTTCTTCTCTTGTGAATGTAACTGTCTCTTCACGTATGTCGTGGGTGTTGACAGTGGCCTCTCTGGAGGCGAAGTCCACTGGAGTTTCCAGTACAAAGTGAGCATATAGCATTTTAGCAAAATACAGTGGAGCGTCGGCGTTATGGAGAGGACGGCCGTACACCTCCAAGAAAATGCGCTCGGCATTAGTTTTGATATCATTGTTAGTGCAACGAGAAATCTTCCATCTTCCCTTCTTTATCTCGCCATCTGGACATGGCCATATTGCCTTTATCATCTCTGTGGTTACCCGTTTGTTTATGTCTTTCCATTGGGCATAAGTTGGATTTGTCCACTTCGATAATCTGCACGCTGTTCTTGTAGCTTCGCGGGCTGTCAGGCCATGTGCAAGGGCCTTCATTCTCTCGTATGCCTTCTTGGCTAACTCCTGATGCTCGTTCGCTTGCGCTTGCTCCATATCTGCATGAACGTAAACGACATCAGTAAAGATCAACGCAAGATAAATTGACCATTGCTCTCAAAATCTTGAAGTCAAACACAACGAGAGGAGATATGTATTGCAAAGACTCGATGAGAAATATCCACTTGACTCCAAAAACACTTCAAACAATGCTCGCACATCAAATTTTAAAGAGAAAACATAAACTTAAACACCAGAAGAGGAGAGAGATATTGCAAAGACCCAATGAAGAGAGAAACAAAATTTTGAAACATTGAAAACAATAAATTTTGAAGAGAAACAAAATTTTGAAACCTTGGACACATCAAATTCTCAAATTCCTGAAACTTCATCTCTTGATACTGTATCATTACAAAGTCGGGGTGAATGCCACCGATAGCTCTACAAGAGGACGTTGTGCCCTCGTAGGGTCAGTATTTAGTGACCTAAAAAATTCAACCACTTGCAAAATTGACTTTCGCTCATCGCGATTAGGCAGAAACATCCAATTTTTGACTCTATGAATAATAGTATCCATGGTAACTTTGTCATGGGAACTATTATCCATCCACAACTCTTGCACTTTCTTCCAAAAGTCATATAAAGTTTGTAATAAATATCCCAAGGCAAAAACATCAGATGCAGGAGTGTATGCATCTGCCAAAAATGGATCATAAAGCTCTGGGGCTATCCACGGCCGTTTATTTCGCTCTCTGTCTGCGTGGGAGACTGCCTGTGCCACCTTCTCGGGGTTCTTGTCTGCTTCATAAACAAAATTGAGAGACACCCGTTTTTTGGGCGCTCTCAGCAGCAATCCCCAATCGATAATACCTATGCGTGGCTTTAGCTCTTTTGTATAATCCAACACTACATTAAAAGGATGTAGGTCGGTATGTACAATACCTGCCATATGCGCTGCCGCTACACCTTCCACCAGGGCATGCATAATATGTGGCATGTTTATTACTACCTCTTTTATTTTTGAAAGTTCTAGATGACCTAAAGGGATATTATCAGGCGGCGGTTGTCTCCATCCTCGATCCAAACGAAAAATGGCTCTGGTGAACTCACTGAATCTGAAGGGAACCTTCAGTAGAGTATCACCAAGAGCGCCGCCATTAAAGTACGGAAAAATTGTGATCCAAGGAGCCTCTTTTGTAAAGGCAATGCATCGGACAATCGATGGATGTAGCACTTGCATACCCTGCTCTGCCTGGAAGCTCTCGAACTTCGCGCTGCCTTCTCCTTTGTAGTGCTTTCCGCAAAAAGTGATGTGCTCGGGTAAAAAAGATATGCCTTTAATTGCATACTCTTTTACTGTTCCAAACACACCGGAGCCTATTGTTCGTCCTTCGTGAAGAGCTTCGTGCGGGATGCCAATAAGATGTGTGCACATAGAATTGTAGATGGTACGATTAATGACACCTGTACCACTTGCATCTGCCTGACTGGACGTTGCAGCGACGTCTTGGGCAATTCGAACTCTTTTGGGGAGGGACTCTGCATCCAACGCCTTCATGCGCTTGCTCTTGGCCCTCTGCTCGCTCCATACAACGTCCCATAACTGTAGACGTTGCATGTTGGCTTCAGGCGGGGCAGCATCTCGAAGATCACTGCACGCTACTCGCATGCTCCCCAAAATGGTTCGTGTTATGTGCTGATGGTTGAAATCTGCTATCTTCTGTCTATCCAGCAGCTCAGCGTTGCCTCCGCTTCGAAGCCGCCGCTGTGCATTTTCCCATATTTGGTCTATGAGATCTCGCATGATTATCTCAGACTCGTTGGTCTTCTTGACGACATCATCAGTACATTGTGATACTGTGATGACCGCTTCAACGCGAATTGCTCGCAGAACAATTTTGCGCTCTTCGGGAGTAAGCATGTTGATCGTCTTCGTAAATCCAGCAAATAACACTAAACATAAAAAAACAAAATATCAAACATTACTGAAATAAACATCAAGCAGACGTGAGAGAACAGCAACAAGTATATCAATATCGTCAATGTTCATACAAAAACAGAATATCAAATAATTTTAATGAACTCAATATCATCCAATACATCATCAAACGTGAGAAAACAGCAATAAGTGTATCATTACTTATCAATGAACAAACAAAAACAGAATATATCAAACATTATTGAACTCAACATCATGCAATACATTAACGAACGTGAGACAACCGCAACAAGCGCATTATTACTTACGAAGTGTATACATTATCGAATGAGAGAGAGAGAGAGAGGGGGAGGAAGAGAGAGAGGTGTGACAGATAGAGAGAGGAAACATTAAATGATATTTTTTATAGTTTTGTGAGTTCCTAAAGAGAGAAAAATAATGTTTTGTAATCCTAAAGCACTCCTCATCTACATACCTAAAGTATTTAGTGAAGTGTATCATGAGAGAGAGAGAGAAAGAGTTGTGAAGTGTATCATTGCGAGAGAGAGAGAGAATTGTGAAGTGTATCATGAGAGAGAGAGAGAGAGAGGAGAGGAAGAGAGAGTTGTGACAGATAGAGAGAAGAAACATTAAATCACATTTTTAATGTTTTTGGGAGTTCCTAAAGAGAAAGATAATGTATTGTTTTAATTTTTAAGTAAATAGAGGGAGAAAAAAGAAATTATTAAGAAGTATGTATATTTTAAGAGAGAAAAAAAATCATTATCTACACATCTATCGTGTTGTGAAGTGAATCATGAGAGAGATAGAGAAAGAGTTGTGAAGTGTATCATGAGAGAGAGGGGGGTAAGAAGAGAGAGATTCATATTTTTCGAGTTACGAATCACGATATTATAAAATAAAACGGTTAGACAATATGATGTAAACTTTGATCCATGAAATACTAATGCCGCGTTAGCAACCAAGTATCGCATGGATCAAACACAATAAAAACAATACAAGTCAAATCAAACAAATTTACGACATTTATTCGACCGCGTTAACGATCATATGCCGAAATACACAAGCAAATTTACGACACTTTTTCGACCGCGTTAACGATCAAATGCCGCAATATGCAAAAAACATTTTATGCACTAGCAGACGACACCAACTTGCCGTGTTAACGACAAAATGCCGCCCGATTCTATGGGAATACCAATAGGATACGAACATACACTGGCCGCGTTACCGACCATATGTCCGCATTTGACAAAGGGAAGGGAAGGGAAGGTGACATCGCCATAACGATACTATGCTTACCGCGTTACCGACTAGTACCGCTACGGCGTGCCATACTTACCATAGGACACAGACTAGCCGCGTTACCGACTAAGTGCCCCAGGGTAAGCACCATTCCGAAGAATGGCCTTACACACACACACCAGTCGTGTGGCGGGCCACCCAAATCCTGCCGCGCATTGCGACAATGGGCGGCTGCCCGCACGAACTCACCCACACACACATCCCTCGTGTGGCGGACCACCCACATCTTGCCGCGCATTGCGACAGTGGGCGGCTGCCCGCACGAACACACCCACATACACAAACACACACACACACACACAAGTTTTTATTACCTGTGTGCTGTCAGCAATGAAATCCCAAAGGGCCCCCCGGGCCCATATATATAGAAAAATGTACCCCGCCGGGATATGTGACGACCCCGGCGGGCCCCGCCGGGTAAAGCATAAGCCCGGCGGGCCCGCCGGGGTATATCAAAAGCCCGGCGGGATTTTTCCCGGTTACCAGGTCGCTTGCCACCGGCTTTTTTGTGAACATGTTAACATGTGAACATGTTAATAACATGTTCACACATGTTATTAACAAGAAAAATTTTGTGATCACGTGAATATAAAATCCCTGAGCATAGGGCTTCACTTAATATGTTGGAAAACTACCCAACTAATCGGGTCCATCTGTCCATAGGATGGTGCCGTCGGGGCATTCTATCCTCCCACTTTTCACCCTGCTCACGCGTCAATTTATTTTCTAATTAATCATACCACACTGTTTGACATAAATAAACATGTTCCTTAATTAAGGCCCTTTTTACAAGCTTCGTTAAAACATCCTTTTTCCACAGTACAATAATGCCAAAGACAAGATTTATAAAAAAAGTTTATACATGAATCAATTTCATATAAGCCAAACCGGCTCTCTTATTCTTTTCCTTTATACTGTCGGTGATCTAGAATTCGGTCTTCTAGCCTTTACATGCTGGGCAAAACCCTACGGGACCGTACATCTCATCGTCGGCTTTGCTGGCGAGGACTCAAGCCGGCCTGTCGCCCCCTCAGGCTCCGTCGCTCGATCCTCTTGCCCCTCAGAGGAATGTCTACGCACTAGGGTGGGCTTATTCACTGCACTAGCCTGGGCCCTCAGAAGTAGACATCATCACAATCACTTGCCTCAATCGGCGAGCCTCATTCTCCCAATGGTATGAAGGATACCATGGGACGACTCCGGGCCTTACTAACATCTCCATCGTCCGGCTACACAAGCATAAGAACGGGACAACGTCAAGGCAGGGAGAAGTTGTACCTGTATCTTAATTTAACCAAGATAACAATCCATTTACTCAACTAAACCATAGGACTAGAATCCACGTTACCTTCTTAAGAAAACAACCCTTTCACAAAGATTTTAACATTTCAACTTGAGATTGCGATAAGACATTCTCTATTAAGGCATACGCTGTTGTTTAAAAGAATGAAAACTTTAACTAGTAAATCAATCAAATAGATCACTATTAACAATTAATGGAGAAGCCGGGGTGATACCTCAACCCCTAAGAATGATATATAATTAAAAAAATTTATATATATATATATACCTTATAAAAATTTATTGTTTATCACTGTCTTTGCTCGTTAATAAGAGATTCAGAACTTGATATATGAGAATAGAGAATCTTCTAATACCTTGACTTATGATTGAAATCATCTGATCATCCCCAAGCTTTATCTCCTCTTACTTATACTCTGACTTTTCTCTCTTTCGAAGGTCTATGACAAAGTAGCATTCTCTTGCAGGGCTACGACATACTATTCTTTCTTTAAAAGAAAAGCTATGGGGGGGGTAGTAGTCTCTTCCTCATAAAGGTCATAGCAAGCTAGCTTTCTTTTCTAAGAGATTAGATAAGAATGAAGGGATATATG
The DNA here is from genome assembly GCF_041138505.1 of Cibotium barometz. Lineage (NCBI taxonomy): Eukaryota > Viridiplantae > Streptophyta > Polypodiopsida > Cyatheales > Cibotiaceae > Cibotium > Cibotium barometz. The sequence goes on from NC_141105.1 coordinate 38,904,122, forward strand.
CATCTCAAGGTCTAGAATCACGTTGTGGCTACTAGCTGCATTCTTATAGTTTCCCTGTGTAGAGACCTTGATAGAACCAACGAACTGTTTCAGCCATAACTCTCTGATAAAAACTCAGAATATGGTCGTATAACCAGTTAAAAAGAACTGGAAGGCATCTGGTCTACAAGCTAGCGTGGGTAGAATAGGCAAAAACATCTGTATATAATCGCAACGTGCTATCTTTAGAAACGCATTGCTTTTCCACATTTTTAGTATGCATGGACTCTAAATATATAAAAGTACTCTAAATACGACCTCCTATCACCTAAATTTAAATTTCTATTTTTGGAGATACTTATCTCTTAATAAAACTATTCTTGTCTTTTTATTTCTTTTCGGATTTTTGGAGCTAATATTTTTATTCTATCACTTTCCTAATGTTTCTAGCCTTATTTTCTCTCTTTTCTAAGTGCACTCTCTTTCCTTCTTGAAATCTATATTAAAAGAGACACATACATGGCTTAGGAGGGACCTTACACATTTGTACTTGAGGCTCTTGGCCTTGCATATTTCCTTGTTGTGCATCTAATTCATGCATCTGCACATCCATTGGCTGCATCAAGTCTTCAGGCCCACGGCCTAGCAATCCCTATGGAAGCATCGCACTTGGCACCTCTTCTTGATTCCTGCCATTCTCGTGGTTGGTTCCCGATGGATCATCGGGGAGTCCTTGGTCATCTTGGGGTTGATTGCTCTGAGAAGGAGTGGGAGTGGCCATTGTGTTGAGCATTTGGATTTCTGGGGGAGTATCCACCTATTCCCTCCTTGGTCATCTTGGGGCTGATTGCTCTGAGAAGGAGTGGGAGTGGCCATTGTGTTGAGCATTTGGATTTCTGGGGGAGTATCCACCTATTCCCTCCTTGGTTGTGGTGCTGGGAGTGCAGAGCCTATGAGGACAGCATGTCCTTCTACTTCTTGCTCTCCTTGTTCTCTTGCAGCTTGATATTGCGGATCCAGCTTCCTTTTAGTCTTCTGATTTCTCCTCCTCTCATATTCGTATGTCTTTACCGAGTCGTCAGAGGACTCAAGCTCCAAGGATTCTTTTTCCTCTTTAGATTCTTTTTCTGCCCCTCCTTCTTTGCATAATCTTTGCGGTTTGTGCGAGGAGTACGTTACTTGGGCACAAATGGGTGGGTCCATAGGCACTAGTGTGGGTAGATGGTCCACAACTCCCCTATGGCTAGCTGCATAAACAATCCTCCTGGTCAATACAAGCACTTCGCCTAAGAATAGGCCTCTTTTCGACTTCCTTGTTGGAATTAATGCTCGTATCTGCCAAAGTGTGAATGCCCATTGAGAAAGGACACACGAAGAGGCACAATACGTACCTATAAATAAATGTATACATTCAATAATAATAGAATAATTCTCCCTCTTGTGGATGCTGTAGCCATGGCAACATCAGCATGGCTGTAGCCTCTTCCCTCGATTTCTACATGGTATCTGGCCTACCTTTCTGGTGCGCCTGTGGGGGCCCTATCCTGCACACTTCCCAAGCATTTTTTTCCCTGGTGTAGCCCTATCAAGGCCTCTATGCATGCCACCTCAGCACCACCTCCACCTCCACTACATCACACGCCGCGCTTGTTGGAGCGCCCAACCTCACTTGCCCTGGAGTGCCTGTGAGGGCTGATTCATTTTCCCTACAGCGCCCGCTTCGGCCTCGCCCTCTCCACACCCATCATCTTCTGTCCTCTACCTTCTCTTCGTGCTAGCCTGTGCGCCTCTCCTGCTCCCTCTCGTTTTTTAAAAAAAAGATAACTTTAACATAGATAATTTTAATAACTATACTAAACCAATAATAACTATAAATTTTATTTTATTAAAAAAAGCCCACAATACTTAAAAATCAATATTTTATTTGTGAACAACCAATAATAACACAAAAAATTTAATACAAATAAATATTTTACTTATAATCTATCAAAAAATAATTTTATTTAATAATTTACTCACATCGTGAACATGCCTAAATATTCAAGCTATTCATGAGCGCAAACAAGCTTACTCTTTCAGGCTATTTACGTACACACTCACATTTTTGCACCAAAATCTAATAACAATCTTTTTAAATAATAATAATAATTATTAAACAAAAAAAACAAACAAATAAACAACACAAATGGGCAAAGACCCACAAATAGGCAAAGACACCTGGTACCAATGGGCAGTGACCCGTAAAAGGACCCAAAGAAGTCTGTCGTACAATGGACACTAATATAAGACCCGAGCAAACAAATAAGACCCAAAAAGTAAGCCCAAAGAGGCATCAACCCGTTGGAGTGTTGGCCACACCCACGAGGTATGAAATTTTAAAAAAATTATGGGTGATATAATCATCCACCCTAAGCGCCCAAAGTGGCATGAGACAGCAACCCAAACGGGGAATTGCGAATCCCCATGAGGGAAATAACTATGCCAAATAGGCAATTGAGTCCATTGGTGTGTCTGCAGCACCCATGAGGCCAAAATTAAACCTTGGTCTTTGACAAACTGAAAACCATTCAGCCTCTGAGCGATGACATTAAAACTTAAGTGTACACACACACTTGTAAATAACATGACCTCTCATTTAATATTCATTAATCATAAGTACTTATGATTAATATTCATTAATCATAAGTACTCATACAACCTTTCTGTTTTGACATGTACCCAATGCAATACTTGGAATTCCACTACTCATTGAGGGGGAGAATACGGATGGCAAGTCTGAGAGTCGAAGAACTTGTGTTTTAACATCATATCGAAACACACGTGTTGTAGTTACTACCAAGCACAATGTCTCAACATCATATTGGAACATGTGTCTTGTAGTTGTCAAGAAGATCAACTTCGACAAAAAGCGTATTGACATCATCACAAAACAAATATGTTGTGGTTACCAAAGCAATTATATCATCATCGACATATCATTAATCATCTAACGATCATGATGTAAAGATATATAGCATTACACATGAATTCATAATGCATACATCACTACACACATCACATCTCCTCATTCACCCTCATGCGGACATTCGCATTAAGGGGGGGAGTGTTGGAATTAATGCTCGTATTCACTAGAGTGTGAACGCCCATTGAGAAAGGACACACGTAGAGGCACAATACGTACCTATAAATAAATGTATTCCTTCGATAATAATAGAACGGTTCATCTACAGCTTCGCGATTATCCCTTCTCCCTCTCATGGATGCTGTAGCCATGGCAACATCAGCATGGATGTAGCCTCTTCCTTCGATTTCTACATTCCTAGAATGCAGCCAGTGAAGGATGTATGAAGCAAAAGCCCTCTTTGCATCAGGGTCACGCAGTGCCTTGGTGAACTGGCAAGCAAGCAAGAATTGGGGCCTAGTTCCCCAATGCGGGTAGACACGCAGTGCCTTGGTGAACTGGCAAGCAATCAAGAATTGGGGCCTAGTTCCCCAATGCGGGTAGACAAATGAGAAATGAAGCATAAAAGCTACCAGCGCCCACCAAATCCTTTGCTCATGGAGGTCCGCAAATGTGGTTGTCTTCTCGCAAATGTGGCACCAAAGGATCGGCTGCCTATTAATCTCCTCCTGGCACTCTGGCTGCCGCTGTGTGAGGCACTCCCGCAGCATGCACCAAACTCTCATGAGGCGCTGAAGAAACGGATAGCACGGAGTTGAGAGGGGTGCCAAAGAGAAAATCCACCGTAGTTAGCGATGGGCTTCCCTCTCCCCCACGAACTGGCCTGTAGTCTCTCAAAAACCAACATGTAACAGAAGCTTCCATGCTTGGCCCTCGGGTGCCAGGCTGTGCACGAGAAGCTTCCCTAGTAGCACCTGGCTACCTGGGTGCCAGGCCGTGCACGAGAAGCTTCCCTAATAGCACTTGGCTATCCATCTCAGGGTCAAGGATACCCAAGCCGCCCTCAAGACTAAGTGCCATGGGGTCTTAAAGACCCTTGTCGGCAGATGATATCAATGGATGGCATTGATCAAAATCGCGATGCTTTTTTTGAACCGTCGGATAAAGTAAACTAGGGTCAGTAAACTAGAACCAGTAAACTAGGAGTGGAAAATATAGAATATAATGACTTGAAATCACATGGTTTCGTTGCTTGAAGGTATAGTGTAGTGGTAAGATGTTTCCAATGATAATCCAAGGTCTCGAGCTGAAATCCTCTTTTGCACATAACATTTTGCTCCAAAATTTTCTAAGTCCCAAACGCAAATTCACCCTCATTCCATGATGTAAACTAGAAAGTAAACTATACCGGCTTATTAAACTAGAAAGTAAACTAGGATCGCTTAGTAAACTAGGAAGTAAACTATGCTCGTTTAGTAAACTAGGAAGTAAACTATGATCATTTAGTAACCTAGTTTACCGGCCTTAGTTTATTGGCCCTAATTTACTTTATCCGATGGCCCAAAAAAGGCGTCGTGGTTTTTGATCAATGCCATCCATTGATATCACCTGACAAGGGTCTTTAAGACCCCGTGGCACTTAGTCCTAAGGGGAGGACAACCGTACTCCAGGCAACCTCACTCTCATCTGTTGTGAACCATCATTCCCTGCCCAGAAAAAGTTCTAGACAAGGCATTAATTGCACGGTTAATTTTACTTAGAGTATGCAATTATAAGTAAGCTCTAGAAAGTGTTTAGCCCTTATAGTGTTTGCTGATGAGTCTCGTATGTTCCTAAAAGTAGAAAATCAGTGTGTAAGGAATGCTATAAAGATTGTATAGGTCTTTGCTAGGGTTTCTAGGTCACAATGCAACATTGAGAAATCAAGCCTAATCTCCCTTACGGAAGAAAATTCCTATCGAGCATACCATATTTTACTTGGTAAGGTCTATTTTACTTGGGTAAACCCTAAGGGAAGTTTTCTACGACCCAATCCCCCATTTGCTTTTGAGTGACCCCCACCCCAATGGGCACCCCAAAATGTCTACCATATAGTACCTCTCCTAAAAATGTTGCCACCCAGATAGAGGGTCCGAGGAGATTAGGCTTGATTTCTCAATGTTGCATTATGACCTAGAAGCCCTGACAAAGACCTATACAATGTCTACAGCATTCCTCACACAGTTATTTTCTACTTTTAGGAACATAAGGGACTCATTAGCAAACACTATGAGGGCTAAACACTTTCTAGAGTAAACCTTACTTATATTAAAAGTTGAACGATTGATTAGACCTTAAAGTAAGCTCATTAAATTAAAAGCAAACACCAGACGATTTCGTTTTTCACCACTTATTTGATTATAAGAATCATCCTTTGAGGTTGCTCCTTCCATAATGAGCTTATAATTCCAACAAATCATTATAAAAGTGTAATATCGAGGGTTGGTAGTTCACTATTAGCTGCACTAAATATCCCTCGATATTATACTCAATAATAGAGAGGTAGCTTAGAGTTAAGGAACTTTCCTATTAATATATTTCTATGCCTCACTATGGATATTTTACTATAGTAATACTTACAAGGAAACTTTCATAGTTTAAATGAATGCCATGATATTCAAGGAGATCCACACCTTTGCACGCTCCATTTGGTAGCATGCTTGTAATTGGCGAGGTACTTGGTAGGTGTTTCTAGGTAGTCAATAATGGTAGTATACCTCATACATACAAAGTGAGAACATGAGGCGGTCAAATATGATTGTGTTAAGAAGCATTGGAAGGAAAACCCCACACTAAACAAGGATTTGGTAGTAATTCCTAAATTAAATAGTAAGAAACCTCTAAAGAAGGATTTGGTGGCAAAATTTCTAAATTGAAGTAAAAAGGTCGAGGACTTTTCGTGTTTGAAAGAAGACTAACATCTTTCAATTCAAGTAGTAAGGAAACTAAGGACTAAGAAGATAGAACATTTGAATCAATTATAAACTAAGAAGATAAATAACATTTGAATCAAGTATAAACTATTCTGGTTATTTAGAGAAGATTGCCGAAATTTTAAATTACATAACTAGACGGTTAAGATCTTCATTAGATTGAAGACTTGAAAGCGTAATGGAAAGAAAACCAAGGGCTTTTGAATCAAACAACAAGAAAACCGAGACTTCCAAACCAAGAAAATGCAAAACTTGGAAAAGATTAAGAACTTCCAAATCGCACAACCAGATGGTTCATTAGATTGAAGAGAGTGGTTAAAAGTTGAGCTTGATGTTTTGAAAGTGTAATGGAAAGAAAACCAAGGGCTTTTGAATCAAGTAATAAGAAAATTGAGACATCAAGACTTGGAAAAGATTAAGAGCTTCTAAATCACATATGAGTTGACAAATTAGGCAAGAAAAAAAAGTTAAGAACTTTTATATCAAATTTAAAGTGAATGGAATGGTAAGCTATAAGTATTAAGGGACTTGTAAGAATATTAGGTACTTCTAAACCAAAACATTAGAAATTAAGGACTTATGAATAAGGACCTAACATTTATAGAAAATGTTGATTTTTTAGATTTCTTTGTGATGGTTTGAAACCCTAGATTAGTAATTTGTTAGATTAGTTGTAATGGTTTGTAACCCTAGAAGTCAAACTTTCTTTGCTTGGAAAAATCATTTAATTAACAGAAAGGTTGCAACCCTCTCATAAAAACTTCTTCTTCCTCTCTCTCTCTCTCTCTCTCTCTCTCTCTCTCTCTCTCTCTCATTGCAAGCAACAAACTAGATTAGGGGGTGTCTTTGTTCCTCCTCAAGGCTCGTGCGAGTAAGGGATGGGTCTTTGATCACAAGACATGCCCCATTGGGGGTTGGTTTTGGCTAAGAAGGCTTATTTTAAGGTTTTCATGCCCTAATTGCCTTTGTTAAAACTACTAATGATTGGGCAGTGTCTCTTGCCGACCGTCATGTCTCTCTTTTTCTCTCTCTCTCATGCTTGTGAATTTCTCTCACTTTGATACTAGTGTAGGTTGACACACAATCCACACCATTATATATATATATATATATATATATACACACACACACATATGTATAATATATATACACATATATACACATATGTACAATATATATATACACATATGTATATATATATATACATATGGTAGAAGTTTTCTCCAAGAAGTACTCGGTTGTATGCTCCGATTCGTGGCCAAAGAGCAGAAACATCGGAGCCATTACCCAAAGTGGTGTTCAAAACGAGACCAAGGAGTTTTAAAATCCAAAGTATAAAGATTAAGGAATTCTAATAATGCTTAGGTGAATTTAGAGACGGTCAAAAGCCTAGCTATAACCATTTCTACGCTTGCAAGTCTTTTTTCTATTGTTTTTTCTACGCTTGCAAGTTTGTCATGTCTTTTTTTTTGTATTGTTTTGTACCACCTCCACACTTCACCATAGCCAGCTCGCATTCTTCCCCCCTCCTTTCTCTGGCATTCTCTGAGCTGAAAACCCTTTACAGAATCTAGCCATTCCTCTGCACAGCAAGCCCTGGTGGAGGAGGAAAGCAGAGAGCTTTTGGGCCTGCAAAAAGCTCCAGAATAAAGCAGCGATGGTGGTGTAGAGATAAGGGATGGTGAATGAGGAATCTCCCCCAGCGGCCTGCGAAGATTTGGCGGCAGCAGAAGAGCGGAGATTGGCGTTGATCAGCGAAGCTGTAGAGAAGGAGATGCAGGAGGAAGCAGCAGAAGAAGAAAAGGCAGACGAAGAAGAAGCAGAAGCCGTAGGTTCTCCGATACCCCTAGCAGGAGCCAGTTCTCCGTCAGGTTTTGCCGGCAACGATCCGACAGACGAAGGTGCGTTTTTCTTCCTATTTTGCGTCGATTTCCGGCACCTTTCCTGCCGGGATACTGCTAACGTGCTCAAAGGATATTTCCTTCCGTTGAACTGCAGATGGCGGACCTTCTCCACCTCGCAGCACGCATGAAGAGTACGTCCCCGTCCCCTTCCCCATCTCCCCTTTTGAAGTTCCGACAGCACTCCCCTTTTCCACCGTTTAAACCTTACGTACCATTTCATGCGTTCAGGTGATTCGAACATGGCTTGCTACCTTTCGTGTTTTCTGCTGCTTCTTTTTATGCATATCATGCAACGTTTCTTCCTTTATTAGACAAAGTTTTATGCATATGCTGCACATCGTGTGACACTAAGGACCACATCATGTGAAGAGGACCATCATCATGAAGAAGTGCGTTATTATGTGAAGAGATACAGTTCAGTGTGTTCTTCAAGCAATCGTGCAGCTTCTGATTTGTCATAAATATGCCATAGACGCCATGTGGGTGTAGACATGTGAACCAGGCCTAATGTTCTCTCTGTCTTAGCTCAAATAGTCAAGTTTGAGGTACCCCAAGGAGGTCCCTTTCTAGGCCTGATGCATGGGTGATGTGTTTGTCCTCAACATGATCAATGCATCCTAGGAAGGTATGGGGCTAACATAGATGAGGATTTTTCTTTGCAAGGCTGAGTAGGCGAGTCATCCAGATTACTCGTTCACTTTACTCATAGTCACAGGGGACGGAAGGGATGGACTGTTGGAATGGAGGGATGCTGAGTCGGGACGGTGCAGCGACGGGGAGCTCACTCAGATATTGATAGAGACGCTTCATGCTGCAGCATCAGAGGCATATCCCCATAGTCAGCCTACACGGAGACGATCTGGGAACATGCCCCAGAACAGTTGGTATGATGAGGAGTGCAGAGAGATGAGGATCAGATTACAGAGAGAGGTGCTCATGGGTGTTACCACTCACAGACAGTCACGGATTACCTTCCGGCACCTAGTGCGACGGAAGAAGAGGGCTTATCTTGCTCAGTTAGAGAGGGATTTGTACCAGTTATTTATGAGTCAGGACTCAGGCGAGGCATGGAGACTATTCCATGAGCATTCACCATCACCAGCCATTACCTCCATAGAGATTTGGGGTGAGTATGCAGCATCCCTGTACACAGCACTAGGACAGCCGCCCCTGCCAGACCCATCGGAGCCATGCCCAGAGACGTGTGCTTTCTGTACTGCTGAGATGGTAAGGAAAGCTATTGACAGGATGAGGACTGGGAGAGCATATGATCATGATGGTTTGGTAGCAGAGCACTTTATTCATGCTAGAGATATGCTTACAGAGCTTATTGCTATGATGTTTAACCGAGCCATGTGTGAGGGTTTTCCTGAGACTTGGAATATGTCCACGATTGTGCCTATCTTCAAGTCAGGGGATCCCATGCTTCCTGGGAATTATCGTACCATCATGATTGGTCACACATTGGCTAGATTATATGCATCTATTCTTGAGCAGGAGCTGAGTAGATGGGTAGAGAGAGAGGGCATACGTGCATCAGGGCAGGCAGGGTTTAGGAGAGGTTTCTCCACTCTTGACCATATCTTGACACTCAGAGCTATTATTGAGGAGGGCAGATTATATGGCAAGAGGATTTATTGTTGCTTTGTGGATTTCCGCAAAGCTTTTGACACAGTACCGAGAGCCAGACTGATGCGCAGACTACAGGAGATGGGAGTGTCCACAGAGGTGATTTGGGGAATCATGGCTTTATACAGGACAGTTGTGGGGCAGGTACGTACTACCCAGGGTATATCTGAGATGGTTCACTCCACTATTGGGGTGAAACAGGGCTGCCCCCTTTCCCCCACCTTATTTGGGATGTATGTGGATGAGGTTTCGGACTATGTAGAGCGGGAGGGTGACAGAGGAGCACAACTAGCAGGGACATGGATTCCGCTGTTATTGTATGCTGATGATATTGTGCTGATCTCAGATTCTCCAGAGGGGATGCAGCATCATTTGGATGCATTGCACATGTTTGCAGAGGACAGTGGATTGTCTGTTAACCTTAGTAAAACCAAGGTGATGGTGTTTAACACCACAGCACAGTGGGTTAGGAGGTCAATGCCCACCTTTACATATGGTCAGGAGACAGTGGAGTATATAGATGCATATACTTACCTTGGTGTGGTTTATAGTGGCCCACTATTTTCCTTGAGGAGAGCAGCGGAGACCAGATTGACCAGAGCTTATGCAGCATTGGGGAGACTAGAGAGGATGTGTTCACAGGTTCAGTTTCAGGAACCTCGAACAAAGCTCTGGCTCTTTGACACTTTGGTCACTTCAGCCATGCTGTATGGAGTGGAGATATGGGGACCCTCAGTGGATCACCACAGCCGAGCTGGTAGCACTGATGGATGGAGACGTATGGAGAGGTCCTTGGTTTCTATGATTTCCCGGATGATTAGGGCCAAGGCCTCCGTACCACATGATATTATCCGTGCAGAGATGGCTGCCCCCCCATTGGTAGTAGAGGCACTCACTCGATCAGTCTCCTTTATACATAGCACTTGGGCTCTCCCTAGAGACATATATGCTCGCTTAGCCCTGGAGTCTTCACGATAGTTGGCATCACAGGGAGACGGATCATGTTGGTATGCACAGATGACAGCTTGGTTCCAACTGCATGGCTTTAGTATGGACAGGCTACCTCCATTTCAGTACTCCCTGGATGCACCCTCCCTCTCTCTCACACGGGCAGAGATTACCAGACTTATCAGGCAAGACTTGACTCAGCTGGACACTAGGAGGACATGGATACAGCCGACACACGAGCTTGGTACGAAAATGGCTTTCTATAGAGATCATCTTCTCCAGCTCACGGAGGATGGGTTTGTGATTAGACCCAGCTACATGGATACTCATCTTTCTCATGGGTTTGTGACTAGACCCAGCTACATGGATACTCATCTTTCTCATGGGGTACGGCGTGCTATTGGTCAGATGCGCACATCCTCACACCAGCTAGAGATTGAGACTGGTAGATTCAGAGGAGTACCAGCTGAGGCTAGGATTTGTCAGCTGTGCCAGATGGAGCCAGAGACAGAGTTACATTACATATGTCACTGTCCAGTATATTATGAGATACGAGGCCGTTTTCACTGCCTGTTCAGAGAGGGCTTTGGACCACTTTCTAGAGTCATGAGATACCAGGATCAGAGATGCCTCGGATTGTACTTGCTGGAGCTGCGTAGACATAGAGAGGGTCTCCTGAGAGGGAGGGGATCAGAGAGGGAGAGACACCTACAGAGGCAGATTACAGACTTCTTTCGACCAGAGATTGAGCAGTCAGGTCAGCAGGCATTGTAGCTAGCCCTAGAGTACAGCCGCACCAGAGGTACACTGATTGATCGGGCTATAGAGCTGGGGCGGTCCAGGCGCCCCAAGATGAGAGGCCCATCTCGACACCGGCGGAGGCTACAACAGAGGATCAGGACCATACTAGCACGGCATGGGAGACGTCCAGTCAGAGTACTCACCATGGAGGACATTGAGGATATCCGCCATCGACCGATGAGAGACATCTTTGGATAGTGATGTGTATGATGCTTACCTTTGTTGCTGGAGTTTTCCTCCCAGATGTTATCCATTAGGAGCTCCTAGTACTGTACTTTTCCTCATAGTTGTTTCAATTTCAGTTAGTTGTTTAGTTGTTTTTAGCTTTGCTTACACAGACATTGTATCAGATCCACCAATTGTTGTAACCTTTTTGGTCTCATAGGTCATTTTGGCCTTTTGAAGACGTTAATATATCATTTCATTTCATTTCATTTCTCTCTTGCCCTTGCCTCTCTCTCTTGCCTATCTAATATCTATATAAGAACAAGGCTTTGCCCTTGCCTCTCTCTCTCTCTCTCTCTCTCTCTCTCTCTCCTCATTTTGTATCTACTTAATTATTAATACAATCAACCGTGAACGCCTTCACTCTTTGATTGGCGTATTTTGTTAATATGACTCAAAAGCTTACCATTTTAGTGTAAATTTGTGCTCATTTTGATGTACTTCCAAAGTAGAATAAGTGTAGAGTAGAAAAACTTTAAAAAAAGTATTTTTTGAGTGCCGTTCCCTCCCCCGTCTCCGTTCCCTACTTATGGCCGTCCCCCGTCCCATCCCCGTCCCCCGTCCCTTGCGACTATGACTTTACTGCATTCAAATTATGTATGAGTTCTTCTGTGGGATGGCCAAGGATGCTAGCACATGACAAACATGTGATCAAAGCTGCAATGTAAATGGCTCAAATCGCAAAGGCAATCATTGCACGATCTTGACTATTCTTTGCATATGGCATTTTAAGGGGTTGACACATTCTACAATTCCTAGCCGAAACAAAAGTGACAATACTTGGAATGTGTAGGCTCACATTCCTCGCCACGCCAACAACCTGCAGAGAAACTTGCTGATGACAAACATCCACCAGATTGAGCACTCTCCATCTGTCCACCGTCCAAGAAAAAACAATGCAACCTCTAGGTACCCTCTGGTAGCCCACGAGAAGAATACTCCAAAGAATGGCTAAGCAAAACTCCGCAGATAGAAAGCCACTGTTCTTAACTTTGCCTGGGTGGTCGTCTCCTCTTGCCGAACCTGTTGTTCTCATCCTGCTAATTAGTGGTTGGTTTTGGAGAGGCTGCTGACTGTTTTTTCCTGTCTTCAGTACTATGGCTCAAACACTTAGGCGAATTCTCTCACCACCCAAGATGAATGCTTCTTGCTGACACTGCCAATTTCTGCAAAAGAATGCGAGGTCACTGCATAGAGTCATCAAGTGGTGCATCATTTTGCCATTATCAGCGTATACCCACTATCAGCTTATGTAAGTACAGTGATAAGAGAAAGAAGGCTACTGCAACCTCTCCACAAAACCATTCCAAGTATATCACCAGTCAAGTGCAAAGAAGCTCACTCCTCACAACCTTGAAGTAGACCTCAAACAATTTGAGGGGCTGTTGGAATACCATGCACAATAAGTGAATGGTTTTGTTATCTAATGTGTTGTGCATTAGTACGAGTTTATTTTTGGGCCTGGTTGACCCCTCTACATATGCTGGTCTGTCCACATCAGCCTTGGTTGCTTACTCCTCACTCTGGTCTATTCTGGTAGCAATCTGCTTCTACCTCTTCATGCTGCAAGCATCAATCCTCCTCGGCCTCTTCACATTGTGGGGAATGAGCTTCTACAGCCTCTTCCCAGAGTCGTTTATTTCTTTTGTTCAAACTAAGCTTGTTCTTGACCATGGCAAGTTCTGAGTTCATGATGCAAACTGAAACTGAAACTGGCCTCTGATAGAAAACCAGAGTGCGGTAGGAGCAATCACCCGTCCACTTGTAGTCTAGATGAGAAACAAAACACAGATTGGAGCTAGAGTGCCCAAATCTGAAAACACAGCGACACTTGTTGGCCCCAAAGCTTGGCGCCCCTTGCGGTATTTCTTTATTCAATTATAATAAAATGAATGGCTGAGTACAACACAAAGACCAGCCAAGAGTTTACACCTGTAAGTCCAATCTGACGGCCCACAAATCCTTCTCAGCACAGAGGATCTATGCACACAGATCTGTGTCTTCAAACAACACACTGTGCCTCCCTCTGATCAGCCAAGATCACTAAGCAGGCCAGCCATGGGCATACATCTGGCATAACTCAAGTGCACGATACATCTTCTCAGCTCAAGCATACATGTGCTGTCCAATCTCTGTCTTAATCCCTTGTCAATCTGCCATACCCCTCCTCTCACAAGGGGCCAGATAACACATATCTGCAACAGACATCAAGCAGTAGAAAGAGAGATAGATGAACAGAAACAGAGCTTACCAAGTTCAGCTCGTGAAACAACACTGGAGGAAGCAACAACACCAATCTGTGCTTGCAGGCACTTGTATTCGCAATCCTGCTTCACACGTGTGCTTGTACTTGCCTGTATCCTCCTCCTGATGTCCACTCTTATGCTGTCCTTGAAAAATACAGATCTGAAAATCAGCACAGTACCCGTCTGTACCGCCTCGGGATACGTGCCAGGAGTTGTACTTGCATAAACAGCCTGCTGTCCACTCCTGTACCAACCTGAACCTGTGTATTCAGGTCTGTCCAGCCACCTGACAAGCACCGCCTGTAGCTACAGCACTCAGAAAAGCGTGCGTCAGCCCTGTCCGTACACTGTACGGCTGTCGTACAGGGCTGTACGGGCTGTGTACTTGCTGGTACAGCCTGTACTGGCCTGTGCGCAGAGAATTCCAGCAGAGAAGAAGAACACTTGCAGCAGATTTCAGCAGCAGCCTGTACTTGCAGTCGTACAGTGCTGTACGGACTGCACACGTGGGAAGTACAGCTGGTTATACAGAAGAAATCAGCAGCAAAAACTCAGAAAACAGCAGCCGCCTTGCTTCTCTTGTGCTTTTCCACGCTAGAGAACATGCGCATGAAGGCTTCTCCACTTTTGCTACACGACTCCCCAAAAAGGGAAGAGAGAGAGAGAGAAGAGAGAGAAAACTCCTTCCCAAATTAATCCCTAGGGCCCCAAACTTTAATAAGTTCCTAGGGCCACTAAGGCCTAGGGGCAAACTCCAATAAACATTAAAACTTAATGTTTCTAGTTCCCCCCTTCACACCTAGGGATGTCCACACATCTTAAACTCTGTCCGGGCACCCCCCATGTGAATCATAAAATATTCTGACTCTGCAACCACCATGCCCACACTTGTCCTGCTCCATTTTCACAGGGCCATGACATACCCCCCTCTTGAAAAATGGCAAGCATCCTCGATTGCATTCTGGTGATGCATCAAAATATCCAAAGTGAAATATACAATATGGCAAGATCAGCGTCCCAATCTCTCTGAGCCATACACATGTATCAACATTCACTGCAAACCAATGGCATAGTAATAGTCCAAGTTGTATACCACTGTGAACCATACATATCCACAAAAATCTCATGTGACTAGTACACATATATCATAGAAGTCCCATAAACAGATGTACTGTCAGCCTCAGTACCTTCGGGTGAGATAAAATCTGCACCAAGCGACCTCTAGATGTCATCTGAGCCTGTCTGTACCAAGGGAGTGGAGGTGCTACCCCCCTCTTGAGCATCAGGTAATGCTCCAGACCCATGCTCTGCTGAACCTAAATGAGCCACAATAAGAGTCGGCTCTAACTCAAAGGCATCGAGATAAAGCTGCAAAACCTGAGGTGAATCTGTTAAGTCACCTTCCTCCATCCACTTCGCATCCATCGGTGAATAATTCTTGAACTTCACAAGATAGCGACGGGAAACTTTATCTCGTACCTTCCTTTCTTTATGTGCCAGTATCTGCTCTGGAATCAGAACCTCATCAAGTTCCTCAACTTCCGGTTGAGCCTCATCTGATACATCCTCAGGCACATCCCCACGGAAAGGTCTAAGAAGACTCACGTGAAAAGCATTGTGAATCCTCCAGTGATCTGGTAACTTCAATCGATAGGTTACCTCACCAATCTTTTCCAAAACCTGAAAAGGCCCATAATATCGCATGCTCAATTTAGGGAATAAGCGCTCTTTACCCTTCATCTTCTTGAGTCTAGCCTTTTCAAAGCGCAAAAGAACCCAATCACCCAATGCAAACTGTAAATCACGTCTGTGACGGTCTGCGGCTTTCTTTTGCTTCTGCTGAGTTTTCTGGAGGGCCAACTTAACTCTCCGATAAGCTTCATCCAAGCTCTCCACATACTGATCAGCCTCAAAGATCTTATCCTTTGTATGCAAAATGGGTGGAACCTTCTTCCCTCCTTCTACAATCTCAAAAGGCGCCTTGCCTGTCGAGCTATGTACAGTGTTGTTATATGCAAACTCCACTAGAGGAAGATACTTTTCCCATTGTTGCTTGTGCTCTGACACATAACACTTGAGAAGATCCAACACTGTAGAGTTAGCCTCTTCTGACTGACCATCTGTCTGTGGATGAAATGACGATGAAAACTTGAGAGTTGTACCCATGTTGTCGAACAATCCTCTCCAAAACAAACTCGTCATCCGTGGATCACGGTCACTAATGATAGACGTAGGCAAGCCATGATACTTGAAGATGTTCGCCATGAACAACTTCACCATATGATCCACTTTAATTGTCTTCCGCACGGGTATGAAATGAGCCTGCTTACTGAACCTGCATATGATAGTCCAGATGCCATCATTTCCCGTTTGCGTCCGTGGAAGATCAAATACAAAATCCATGGCAATGCTTTCCCAAGGTCTATCCGGAATAGGTAAAGGCTGTAATAACCCTGGTGTCTTCTGACGGTCAAACTTTACCTTCTGACATACGATGCATTGCCTCACAAAGGCATCAACATCTCTTCTCAAGGTTGGCCAATAAAAGAAAGTCTCCACTGCTTTGACCGTGGCGTCAATGCCTCTATGACCTGCATACGGTGGAGCATGACTTTCAATCATAACCTTGAGTCGCAATGGCCTGGTAACACACAGTCTGCCATGCATCGATAAAAACCCATCTCTGAGAGTGTAATGCTCATGCCGCTGACCCTCAGACATCTGATCATACAACCTTTTAAAATCCTCATCATGGGCATACTGCTCTTTCATTTCATCAAGCTCATGATGATAAGCAAGTGAAACTGCAGAGACCTGTGGCTTGCGTGACAAAGCATCTGCCACTACATTCTTTTTGCCTTCCACATGCACAATCTGGAAGTGAAACATTGACAAAAAGTTTGCCCAACGCATATGCTTCTCTGAAAGCTTAGTCTGCGTGCGGAAATATCGCAAGGTCTGATGATCTGTCTGCACAGTGAAATCAGCCCCAAGCAAGTAGTGTTTCCATGTAGAAAGAGCGTGAATTACAGCCAACATCTCTTTCTCATACACCTGTAAATGCTTCTCGGCATCTTGCAAAACTCTACTCTCATAAACTATCACATGTCCCTCTTGCATGAGAACTGCACCAATGCTACTTCCACATGCATCACACTGGACAACAAAAGCCTTTCGGAGGTCCGGTAACACCAATACTGGGTCCGAAGTAAGCTTTTCTTTGAGCTTTTTGAATGCTGTAATTTCCCGATCAGCCCATCTAAACGGAGTTGCTTTCTTCGTCAAAGCATGAAGAGGTGAAGCAATTTCAGCAAAGTGCCGTATGTAACGCCTGTAATAGGAACACAATCCTAAAAAGCTGCGTACATCATGCACGGTCCTCAAAGCTGGCCAATTAAGTATCGCTTCCACCTTTGCTAGATCCATACGGACTCCATGACCAGACACAATATGCCCCAAGAAATGTATCTCCTGCAAGAAAAACTCACTCTTCTTGCCATTAACCACCAATCTATGGTTTCTGAGTTCTGTAAACACAATGGCCAAATGCCTTCTATGCTCTTCCTCAGTTCGTGAATGCACAATCATATCATCAAAGAATGTGCCCACAAACTCTCTATGAGGCCTGAAAATCCTGTCCATCATTCTGTTAAATGTGGCAGGCGCATTTGTCAAACCAAAGGGCATAACCAAGAACTCATACAACCCAAATGTGGTTCGAAATGCTGTCTTATGCACATCCTCGGGTCTAATGCGTATCTGATGATACCCGCTTTTTAAGTCAATACGACTAAAAACTGTGGAGCCCTGTAAGCAGTCCAAGATGTCATCGATCCTCGGTATGGGGAATCGATTCTTGATGGTATTCTTATTCAGCGCCCTGTAATCTATACACATGCGCCAAGAACCATCCTTCTTCTGCACTAAGAGCACAGGTGAGCAAAAGGGTGATGAGCTAGGCTGTATCAACCCCTTATTCAAAAGCTCCTACACTTGACTCATAATCTCTTCCTGTTGGGCTGCACTAACACGGTACGGCGATCTATTCGGTGGAGTACTACCAGGAATCAGATCTATGGCATGATCTTCTGGCCTCTCAGGAGGTAATTCTCCTGGCAATGACTCGGAAAAACAGTCTTGAAACCCACTTAAGAAATCAGCCCTGTCCTTATCTAACATTGACAAATTAGACTTAGACTCATCATCCTGTGCATCCTTTACATAAATCAAGTACGCGGAAAGATGCTTTTTCATTACTGATGAAATCGCCGAAGCGGATACAATAGGAACAGATTCCCCTTTGAGTTTTACATCCAATACATGCTCTTTCCCTCTATGAGTCAGAGTAATTTTCCTATTGTAAGTATCCACCACCGCATGTACCCTGTGGCACCATGGCATCCCCAACAAAACATCACAGCCATCCAAAGGCATGATGAAGAACTCTTCGCTGTCCACATAACCCTGCAAATGAAGCCGAAGCTTCCCAATGATAGGAGTAACGGGTTTTGCATACCCTGGACAAGCCATATTAGCCTCATGTAACGGCCCCATCTCCTCTGTGCGAATCCCCAATCGGCCAGCCAAATCTGGTGAAATGAAGTTGGCTCTGGCACCTGTGTCAAAGAAGATCAAAGCATTCTGATCTCTCACTTTGCCCCATGCCCTGCACAACTCTGTAGCTTCACCACTTAGCTGCTCCCCCACAAGATCAGGAACTAAGCCTGCAGAAGGCTTTGGTTTCTTTGGCTTGGGCTCTCCTTTATTGTCAGGGTCCTTTTTGGACGTTCTTTTGGGACAATTGAATGACATATGCCCCTCTTCAGTACAGTAAAAACACTTTTGAGCATCTCTCAAAGCCTGTCTTTCCTCTGAAGTCCTCTTGGGCATTGGCAACTTCTTATACTTTGTCTCTGAAGACCCTTTAGCATCACGAGAAGCATGCCCAAATTTTTCAGCTTTCTTGCTCAATTTCTTACTGCCTTTAAATCCAGATGAACCACCTGTGAGTAACGCATTAGCTGTCATAGCATTTTCAATCATCTGTGACATGTTCGTTACTCTTGTCTTTATACAATGCTGTAAAAAGGTAAGTGCCTTCAATTTATCCTTGGCCCCACTGAAAGTGTCAAACTTCACTGCAGCTCCCCCTTCCTTGTAATCCTTCGCCTTTCCCATAGGCGTTAGATTATCATAGGGAAGTGGTTTCGTGAGATTGCTGCCCCCAACATTCATACCCATCATTGGGTCAACATTTCCCATTCCCATGCCAGGCATACCATACATTCCAGCCATGTTTCCATACATTCCATTATGCATACCTGGCTGCATGCCACCAAACATATTGCCTTGCATCCCAGGTTGCATGCCTGCAAACATATTTCGAGCCATACCGGACTGCATACCACCATACATATTCCCCTGCATGCCAGGCTGAAAATTGGCTCCAAAAGGCCCATACATATGTCAGAATATGCAGCGGAGATGATGACCAAAACTGGGAACACAAGAGCAAAAACGCAGGCAGAAAAAACAGCACAAAAAGAGAGAGATGTAGGCGTGTAACTCTGCTCTGATATACACAAGAAGATCCCGAATATGATACAAATGAGGTATGGGGGCTAAGGGCCTATATATACTCCCCTAGAGGGCAGTCGGCCAGCACTGGAAGAGGCCCACGACTGGACAAAACCCACGACTGCTGAAAAACAGCAGTCGGCCAGCATCTGGTGCCCCATGTCTGCACAGAACAAGTCGGCCAGCACTCAGACAGCCCACGACTGCTACAGATGCAGTCGGCCAGCTTCAGAGTGCTCCTGGCATCACCTGGCAGCCCTCCCAAGCCTCAGAAAAATGGGAAAAAATAGGGGAAAAATACGGAGAGTGGGGAAAAATGATAAAACACCTCATAAGGGCGGGCACACCCACAACAAAGGCCCTGGTGTATAAATCTAGACAGGAGATGACTTCTAACACCCCCTCTCAGCTCCTGGCTGTGTGACCAACCACTGGGAGCTGGGGTGTCGCCTGAGCAAATCCTGAGAGCGACTTCGTGAAGAGGTCCACCGTACTGTCCTCCGTCGAACAGAACTCCAGCAAGATGTCATCAGCAACAATCTGTTCACGAACAAAGTGCCTCTGGATGACCATGGGTTCCTCCAGTGGAAGCCCAAACCTGCCATGCAACCTCCTCCTGCTCCGTAAAACTGCTCCTGGGCCATAAGTAGATCTCCTCGTGTCTGGATCTCCTCCCCAAACCGAGTCACTCCAACCGCGGAGTCGGACTCCATCCAACAACCCCCCTCCTGTGTACAAGAGTCCATGATCCTTCGCATGCCGCAGAAACCACAGGAAACGCGATCCTGCCTCACAAAGAGACATCTGCAACCAAGAGCTCAACCGCCTCATCAGGAAGCTCCCGTCCAATCTGGTGTCCATCAACCAGATCAATGAACCATACAGCTTCTGAGTCAAAGAGACATCACACTGCTCACAAGGATCAACACCTGTTACGGTGCACAAACAAGTCCTGGAAACCTGATGAAACCTGTCAACAACCCCCTCTGAATCCGGAACCACAAAGCCTGGAGTAACCACCCCCTTCTGCAAGTAAGCACCTGTCACCTGCCTGGCTTTCCGAAAGGTCCCCGTGGAAAGAACATCCTCAACTACTGGAAGTTCTATGTCCCGAACACGACGAGACATCAGAGCATAAGTGACCTGTTCAGCTTCCTCTGACTCACGAACACAAGAACTACCAACCTCAGTACTGGAAAGTTCCTGCCAACTGCTGCCATCTACTGGTAAGCTATCCACCACCTGGTCTCGGAAAGCTCGCACCTGCAGCGTATCCACACCTGAGTAGCTATTACCACACTGCCACTCATCACAATCTTGAGGACCTGGGAGAGAGAGTGCTGAAAGCCTGTAGACTCCATTCTCCACTCCACCTTCCCAAACCACTTGGCCTGTTGCTTTGTCCCGGAGAGCAACAAAATGCTCATCAAACTCCACCCGTACGCCAGTCTTGCAAACCTGATGCACTGACAACAGATGAAAACCAAGTGCCGGAACATACAACACCTGGGAGGAATGCTTCCCCCCTCTGCCATCGGGAACTATCTCCATCCTGCCCTCACTGTGAACTGGGATAGTGGACGTATCCCCAGTAAGAATATGACCAGAAACCCTGCAGAGATCCTGTAAACCGGAACGGGAAGGAGTCATGTGCCTGGAAGCACCACTATCGAGAATCCACTCCCGAGTATCCATTGCGGAGAGTCCTCCAATCTCCTCCCTGCCTGAAGAAAATGAAACATCGGTGTCCATCACCTCCAGGTGCACAAAAGCCGGAGTCTTCGTGATTGCTGAGGAGTCTTCACCCTTCTCGGTCTTCCGCTTGGGACACTGCCTCCAGTAGTGGCCTTTCTCGCCACAATCATTACAGGTCCTCTCTGCCTTCAGTTTCTCGCGGTCAGCGTCGGACATCTTCTCAGAAGACTTCTCCGATGAAGCCTTCCCCTTGCCCGAGTTACGGCCTTTCGACCGTTGGCCAGTAAAGGCCTCCGAACCTCCACCCTGAGGAGGGTTCGTGAATCGTTCCTCCTGGTCCAAGACCATGGGCACAAGCTCCTCCCACGTGATGGTGCTGAGCCTGCCACTGGTAATCAACGACGAGTAAAATGCTGAGTACGAAGAGGGCAAATGTGACAGCAACGTGATGGCCATGTCCTCTGACGATATCTCCTTCCCAGCCTGAAGAACTTCCTGCTGAAGAGCCTGCAGCTTGTTAATATGCTCCCGCATCGTCGACGACTTTGCAGGGCTCATAACCCGCATCTGTACTTCCAAGGAAATCCTCTTCATGGGCGATACCCTGTTATAAAGTGAGGCCAAATGCTGCCATATACCTCTGGCCAGCGTCATGTGCTTGACATGATTGATTACCTGCGGTGTGCAGTTGAGGAAAATAAACGAACGGACCCTGGCGTTGACGCGATCCCACATCTGTGTCTGGGCCTCCCGGTCCTTTCGGGTTGACGGTAACTCCCCTTCCTCTACTTCCGGCCGTGGAACACCAACAACGACAAAATCGGCGAGGTCGTAAGACTCCAGAACGGATTCCATCATCACCTTCCATATGCCGTAGTTGCTCCCGTCCAACTGACGGTCCACCGGAAACGTGGGGAGTGTCGGGATCTTCACATGTCTCTCGGCCATCTCAAACAGATCTGCCATAGCGGGGATGTACTCTGAAAAGGGTGGGTGGGTGGGAACAAAGAAGAACTGATACCTGCAAGTGGCTGTCCAGCAAATCAGCCCGCCTTCCTCTTGCTTCTCCTCTTCCCGAACAGTCCAAAACAGTCCACCAATCAGCCACAAAACAGTCCCCCTCTTGCTCACACAAATCCCAAGACCTATCTAGAGCCTAGGCTCTGATACCATGTCAGAATATGCAGCGGAGATGATGACCAAAACTGGGAACACAAGAGCAAAAACGCAGGCAGAAAAAACAGCACAAAAAGAGAGAGATGTAGGCGTGTAACTCTGCTCTGATATACACAAGAAGATCCCGAATATGATACAAATGAGGTATGGGGGCTAAGGGCCTATATATACTCCCCTAGAGGGCAGTCGGCCAGCACTGGAAGAGGCCCACGACTGGACAAAACCCACGACTGCTGAAAAACAGCAGTCGGCCAGCATCTGGTGCCCCATGTCTGCACAGAACAAGTCGGCCAGCACTCAGACAGCCCACGACTGCTACAGATGCAGTCGGCCAGCTTCAGAGTGCTCCTGGCATCACCTGGCAGCCCTCCCAAGCCTCAGAAAAATGGGAAAAAATAGGGGAAAAATACGGAGAGTGGGGAAAAATGATAAAACACCTCATAAGGGCAGGCACACCCACAACAAAGGCCCTGGTGTATAAATCTAGACAGGAGATGACTTCTAACAACATACCCATGCCTCCCTGAGGATATCCCCCAGTCATGGATTGAAACACCGAGCCACCACCAAAATAACCTGGATGCATATTCTGCTGAGGAATAGGTGGCTGTCCATAGAAGGAACTCTGAGAGTTTGCACCATAAGCATGCTGCATATTCGGAAATTGGCCAAAAGATGGTTCCTGTGGGATGGCACCACTATGACCCTGAGGAAGATTCTTCGAACGAACCTTCTTCTTCTTTTTCTGGGGCTCTGTGCGGGGCTCTGTGCGAGATCTCAAAAATTCAGCAAATCTCTCGCTCTGAGTGAGCTGCATAAAAGTATCCATAACACTAGCCAAGCGATCTTTGAACCGAGCATCATCATCCTCTTTACCAGGCACATCTTCTGACTGTGTTACATCCTCATAAGGCTCAACATCTGCAGCCTGTTCTCCTGCAAAAATATCCTCAGATACATCTCTTTCAGGAGAAGTCTCTTGCTCTTCTTCTTCATGATAGAAGTACTCTTCCTCTGTATCAGACATGTTTGCTGAATTTTCAGCGATGGCTTTCTTCAAAGCAACCACGAGCTCACCCCCTTCAGAAAGTTGACGATTGGTCCCGGGGACGGAACCTTGAAACCGGCCTCTGATAGAAAACCACAGTGCGGTAGGAGCAATCACCCGTCCACTTGTAGTCTAGATGAGAAACAAAACACAGATTGGAGCTAGAGTGCCCAAATCTGAAAACACAGCGACACCTGTTGGCCCCAAAGCTTGGCGCCCCTTGCGGTATTTCTTTATTCAATTATAATAAAATGAATGGCTGAGTACAACACAAAGACCAGCCAAGAGTTTACACCTGTAAGTCCAATCTGACGGCCCACAAATCCTTCTCAGCACAGAGGATCTATGCACACAGATCTGTGTCTTCAAACAACACACTGTGCCTCCCTCTGATCAGCCAAGATCACTAAGCAGGCCAGCCATGGGCATACATCTGGCATAACTCAAGTGCATGATACATCTTCTCAGCTCAAGCATACATGTGCTGTCCAATCTCTGTCTTAATCCCTTGTCAATCTGCCATACCCCTCCTCTCACAAGGGGCCAGATAACACATATCTGCAACAGACATCAAGCAGTAGAAAGAGAGATAGATGAACAGAAACAGAGCTTACCAAGTTCAGCTCGTGAAACAACACTGGAGGAAGCAACAGCACCAATCTGTGCTTGCAGGCACTTGTATCCGCAATCCTGCTTCACACGTGTGCTTGTACTTGCCTGTATCCTCCTCCTGATGTCCACTCTTATGCTGTCCTTGAAAAATACAGATCTGAAAATCAGCACAGTACCCGTCTGTACCGCCTCGGGATACGTGCCAGGAGTTGTACTTGCATAAACAGCCTGCTGTCCACTCCTGTACCAACCTGAACCTGTGTATTCAGGTCTGTCCAGCCACCTGACAAGCACCGCCTGCAGCTACAGCACTCAGAAAAGCGTGCGTCAGCCCTGTCCGTACACTGTACGGTTGTCGTACAGGGCTGTACGGGCTGTGTACTTGCTGGTACAGCCTGTACTGGCCTGTGCGCAGAGAATTCCAGCAGAGAAGAAGAACACTTGCAGCAGATTTCAGCAGCAGCCTGTACTTGCAGTCGTACAGTGCTGTACGGACTGCACACGTGGGAAGTACAGCTGGTTATACAGAAGAAATCAGCAGCAAAAACTCAGAAAACAGCAGCCGCCTTGCTTCTCTTGTGCTTTTCCACGCTAGAGAACATGCGCATGAAGGCTTCTCCACTTTTGCTACACGACTCCCCAAAAAGGGAAGAGAGAGAGAGAGAAGAGAGAGAAAACTCCTCCCCAAATTAATCCCTAGGGCCCCAAACTTTAATAAGTTCCTAGGGCCACTAAGGCCTAGGGGCAAACTCCAATAAACATTAAAACTTAATGTTTCTAGTTCCCCCCTTCACACCTAGGGATGTCCACACATCTTAAACTCTGTCCGGGCACCCCCCATGTGAATCATAAAATATTCTGACTCTGCAACCACCATGCCCACACTTGTCCTGCTCCATTTTCACAGGGCCATGACAGAAACCAATCAACCCAGTCTAATAGAAAACTTGTATGCATGAACGATGCAGTACAGGCAAATCCGATGTTATTTAGCAAGGCCCACCTCGTCCAATTGTGATACAATGTCTGCAAGTTTGATCTCCTTGATTCATTCCACAGGTGCTTACATGACACTATGAAAGACATGGGAAAAAGAGCTTGAACGGCCCTCTGAGGTTGGGATTTAATTATGGAATCAAGAAAATGAAAAAGATAGGAATTGGGACGAGGAGAAAAAGAGATGGGAGGTGAAAAGATAAAAAGAAAGGAGGAAGAGAAAACTAAGAAAAAGGAGAGGAAGTGGAAGAAGGGAGGAAGGAGAAGAAGAGCGGAAGGAAGGAGAGGAAGAGTGTCACATGCGGAAGCCCTGGGAGTCTTCGTTCAGCCCTAAACACCATCCTGGAGCATGCTTGATGCAAAACGCATACAGAAGAGAGGGGG
Organism: Cibotium barometz; assembly: GCF_041138505.1. Classification (NCBI taxonomy): domain Eukaryota; kingdom Viridiplantae; phylum Streptophyta; class Polypodiopsida; order Cyatheales; family Cibotiaceae; genus Cibotium; species Cibotium barometz. The sequence continues at coordinate 38,929,216 of NC_141105.1, forward strand.
GAGAGAGAAATGAAATGAAATATTAACGTCTTCAAAAGGCCAAAATGACCTATATTCAGTATATTCACACAGTACAAAAAAGGTGTACAAGATTTGCGGTCATAGGCTGCTTTGGAAAAGGTGGAAAGTCACCTATCTATCCCTGCATCTGTGACTCAGCTCATAAAGAGCTGAATGAACTAAGCCTTGACCCCATGTGCCTGTGCCCTTTTATAGAGCTGAGTATTCAGTATATTCATATAGTACAAAAAAGGTGTACAAGATTTGCGGCCATAGGCTGCTTTGGAAAAGGTGGAAAGTCACCTATCTATCCCTGAATCTGTGATTCAGCTCATAAAGAGCTGAATGAACTAAGCCTTGAGCCCATGTGCCCGTGCCCTTTTATAGGGCTGAAAACCCCTTATGGACTGGCTGACCTGCTGTCGGCCAGATCTAGGACAAATATTCCAACATATTGCTGCGGCCGACAGAGAAAAGCTGCTCTAACAACTGGCTGACAGCCCTCCTGTCCTCTCCACAAGGTCGTCCTGCCCCAAACCATTAACACAAGCTCCAAAATCTGGTTCTGCTTTGTTCTTTATCTTGCTGCCCTTCGAGGAAATAGCTTTGGGTTAAGCCTGCACATGACTTGCACATGACAAAGAGGAGGAGAAGGAGAGGACTCAAGTTGCTACTACAAAAGGATTTATTCGAGGAAAAAAAGCGGGGGGAAAAAACAAAAAAATGTTCAAAAAATGTTTATATATTTTTTTCGAAACTTCCCTGACCAAGAGATTTCAAGGTTTTTTAAAAACGTTTTGCTTCAAAACGTTTCATAGGTTTCGAAACAACGAAAGGGGTTTTTTTGCAACTATGCTTGCAATTGTTGGGGTCCATGGGATCTCTAGCTTTATGGATGGGTGTGACAATATGGGCTGTCTAGGTGGGTGGGAAGCCTTCCGAAAGAGCCTGGTTGAACATATGGGCCAGGAGGGGTGCTAGAGTTTCTCCCGCATGGGAGATGCGCTCTGCCTAGAGGCCCTTGCAGTCTTGTGATCTACCGTTTTTGAGTCTTCGGATGGCTCAGGTCACCATGGCGGGTGTGAAAGGGTGGATGTGATGGTAGTGGGATGGGGGCTTGATCTAGTACTTTGTATAGGGATCGTGCATGTGTGCTATATGGATGGAGATGTGATGGGTGTGGGTGGAAGTTTCTCCTGGTTTTTCTTCTAGCCCTCTTTACAGTTCACACCTTTGAGAGATTGTTATAAGTCCTTGTATTGGCCCTTAACATGTGCTTGTCTTTGGTTAATCCTATGAGCATCTCGCTCTTGGATTTGGCCAGTTGCAACCTCGCGTAGGAGACGTTCACGTGTTGTGCTGCACCTTTGAGAGATTGGTATAAGTCCTTCTATTGGCTCTTAATATGTGCTCGTTTCTGGTTGCATCTCACTTTCAGATTTGGCCAATTGCAACCTTGTGTAGGAGACGTTCACGTGTTGTGCTGCATTCCTTGTATTACCAATCGTTCAAGGGCATGGTGCGTGTAGGGGGTGGTGGTGGATCGGTTAGTGGATGGAAATGTGACTATTGTGGAGGTGTGTAAGATTGTGGTGAGCTAAGAGGTGAGATCGGCTAGTGGGAGATTTGGGTGTACATATGTTAGATGCTGGTAGAGATGGTTGGAGTAAGTCGAGTCCCCATCACGGTGGAAGTGAATGTGGGTGTAGTGGGAGATGGGTGGTGGTGGTGAGGATGGCTTGAGGCTGAAGGAGAGAGGCATGGTTAGGGGTGGGAATGGTGAAGGCACGTACGGATGTGACTAAAGCCTGGGATCCCATGAGGTAATCCACTATACTTAATCCTCCACCATGTGGGAAGCATGTGAGAGCCTCGGAAGAAGGCCAATGGGACATCGTGTTGAAGATCACTAAGCCATGTGTGGTCCCTAGCACGAGGAACTCTCTCCCTAATGCTGTAATGTCCCATGTATCCTATGATGCACGTTGAATGCCAATCTCCTTCGAGTCTATATCTCTTGAATGGTTGGCTCCTTGTGGTCATATACAGATGCCTACTCACTCTTGAGTCCTGGCATTGAATCTCCTAAAAGGAGAACTCGCCCAAGCGTGAGAACTCAATGATGTCTGGGCTCTGCATGGACGGGATAAAACTGCTCTCCCTCCTCCATAATAGCATATGAGGACTTTCTAGGTGGGAGTAACAGATTGCAATGTGTAACATGCAGCGGAAGTATTTGTAATTAAGGATCTTGTCACACGTCTCACACCGCCTTTTGTATCCTGAGTTTCGTGAGTTTAGCAATCCACTGTTATGACTTCAAACTTTAAGAGAGAGAGAGAGAGAGAGAGAGAGAGAGAGAGAGAGAGAGAGAGAGAAATTGTACACCGTATGGGGTCCCGAATTACCCACTGAAGGGCCCCCTATCCTGTTACCGGAATAGTATTTGTTTTATTACTTTGAAGAGAGTGACTTTGGACTGAGGATAAGCCAAACGCAAGATCTCGGAGGACCAAGAGTCGGGTTGAACTGTACACGGTTGTAGAAGCACCAATGATGACCAACCTCGAGCCTATGTACTCTTCCCAATGGAATGAGGGAAGGCTGCAAATCTGAGGCTGAGGTATGGGCTGATTGGTACTGTTTCTAGGCTGTGAATGAATCCTGAAATGAATATGAATGCTGAATTTTACCTTCACCAAAGTGCTATAGCAAAACGATGAAGATATGTATGCTGAAAACTTCTCCTATGCAAAAAACGCAAGGAATTCTGAAGGCTGAATGCTGTATGCTGATGCGTTTGATGATGGATGCTGATTGCACATGCATTGATGTTCCTAGACGCTGAAGGATGAAACGCTGAGCGCTGAGGTGATGAATGTGTCAATCGCTTATGCTCCTTGTGCTGAAGGCTCCAACGTTGATGGCTGATTTATGATATGATGGAATTAATTGTGCAATGCTGAACTATTTATATGCACAACGTGAGCAAGTCGGCTGGTTGAAACTGGCCGACTGTTTCATGTCCTGCCAATAAATGCATAAAGGTGATAATAATATGGAAAAATGCTGAATAAATACTAAAAAAATGTGGAAAAAATATCAGATAAAGTTTTGATGCTTCTGCAATGGTCTAGATGGCCTATATGCATATGGGATGAATGCTATGCATAAATGCACACATGTCTTGATGCAAACTCTAAGGCTTCTATGACATCTATATGCATGAATGAATCTCTTCAAGTGGGTTAAGGGATTTGACTGACTGACTGACTTGCTATGAGGAATCACTTACGTAGCTCGTGCATGACTTATCTTGACTAAGGATTACAATGGGGTCACGACGTACGACAATTATCATCCTAAAGGGTGCTAATACTGTACAATATTGCACTGATGATGATGAGCCATCTTGTCGCCATGCACTACAGTGCAAAGTGCATGTGACATTTCCTCCTGCTTAGCTTGGCGGCAGGTTTATGGCTTTGAAGCAGTTCGCTAACAACTGAGGGTACTGTTGAAAGAACTCCTCATCTAGCCAAACGGCTTCGTGGGTACCTCGATCTCGGAACTTCGTATAGAACTGACGCATTCATCGACCGGAACCGTGCTTCCAACGATGAAGAAGGATTTGCTTAGGCTCAATGACTTCTGCTTTGTCTACCACGTCTGGTTGCTGTTCATCTGAAACATCAAACACTTTTGGTCCAACATATGGTTTTAGCCAAGAAACATGGAAAACATCATGCATCGTCCAACTGATAGGCAACTTCAACTTCAACTTCATGGAGACATCACTCATCTTTTTAACTACGGAAAGAGCTTGGGACAACGTTTGCTCACTTGTTTCAATCTCTGTTTCATGATGCGTAGATAGACTCAATCTTGAAGTGGACATCTCATCTAGACTTATTTGCCTGTCCGCTATAAGCTAGACAGGCTTTGGTCAAGCGGTCGTTAACTGACTCAATGATTTCGGAAAATGCTTCTGTCGTTTTGTTAGCCTCAAGAGATGGAGACACCAATCTTGTCAAAAGAGAAGAGAAACGACAACCAAAGGTTGCTTCATACGGAGTTCGTCCGATATTGGATGAATGAGTATCGTTCAAGATGGCTTGGACCAATGGAAGATAATGTTCCCATTTGGACTGATGGTCATGACAATATGACTTGAGAACATCAAAGGCCAATTGGTTATAGATTTCTGTGTGGCCGTCTGTCTGTGGATGGAATGCACTAGACAATTGTAACTTGGTTCCAAAGTTTTCGAATAATGCCCTCCAAAAATGTGAGGTAAACTTGGAATCTCTGTCTGAGGTAATGGTGCTAGGCAAACCACAAATGTACCAATGTTTGAGAAAAAGACGTGCTATGTCCTCAGTTGTGGCCATATGCTTGCATGGGATGAGCATGCAAAACTTACTGAAGCGATCCACAATGGTAAAACACTGAGTGTTACGGGATCCGATGAATGCTGGTAGAGGCCCTACAAAGTCCCTAGAAATGTCGATGAAAGGTCCGTTGGGGATAGGCAAAGGTTGAAGTAACCTAGTGTGATATGCAGCAGAAGTCTTTGTATTGGAAGATCCTGTCACACAAATGCTCACACCGTCTTCTGTATCCTGAGTTTCGTGAGTTTAGCAATCCACTTTAATACTTCAAACTTTAAAGAGATGAGAGAGAGATAGATGAGAACTGTACACCAGATTGGGTCCCGAATTACCCACTGAAGGGCCCCCTATCCCGATAACGAGATAGTATTTGCTTTATTTCTTTAGAGAGAATGACTGTGGACTGTAGATAAGCCAAACGCAAGATCTCGGAGGATTGGAGAGTGGCTGATCTGTACACTGCTGTAGAAACACCTCGATGACTTGATCTCGAGCCTATGCACTCTTCCCAAGGGCATGACGAAGGGCTGCACACCTGAGGCTGAGAGAAGAAGAAGGTGGACTGTTCTACTCTATGTTAGAATGCTGAAAACACTTATGAATGCTGTGTTACCTTCACCAGATGACTGCTGCATGTATGGATGATGCATAGAAGGCTGGATACTGATGCAAACTGCAGATTTAGGGCTGGAAACTGCTGTAGACTGTTGCTTCAGCGCTGGAAACTGCTGTGGACAGAAACGCAGGCGTGTAGGAGTGCTGATGGACTGAAACGCAGCAGTTTTGGGGCTGCTGGACAGAAACTGCAGGGCACTGAGGTTGCTGGACAAAAAAACGCAGGGTATTGCTGCAGGCTGAACGCTGTCGTTGAACTGATGCTTGACAGTATGCTGAATTAGAGACTGTAGAGGACTGAATCAGGGCTGCTTTGATGCTGAAAACAGGCTGATTGGAGGCTGATAGCAGGCGCCTAGGACTGTATGAAGCAAGGGGTTCTCAAGGGGCTGGAGAAGCAAGCTTATGGGCTCTAGGGCTGGATTAGTCTTGGGCTGAAAGCAAGGAGGAGGAGAGCTCTTAGCACAATGAAGACTGAATGAGAGAATAGGCTCTAGGCAAGCCTATTTATACTAACTGGAGGTTGGTCATTTAATAAAGTTTTATATTTATAAATGCCCAATAATGCAAACAATGCTAAATAAATACTAATAAATATGGAAAAAATACCAGATAAATCCCATTAAATTCCCCAAGGCTTCGGGGATGTTCTAAATGATGCATAGGCATATGAATGCATATTATGCAGGATGCAGAGTGCTTTGTGATGCAAAACCTAAGACTTCTACTGACTCTACATGCATGAATGATTCTCTCCAAGTGGGTTAAGGGACTTGACTGACTGACTGACCCACTAAGGCTGAGGAATGACCTACGTAGCTCGTGCCTGACTTATTCTGGACTGAGGATGTACAATGGGGTCACGGCGTACGACATATTGGGTTCTAAAACTGTACAACTGTTGCACTTCTGATGATGAGCCATCTTGTCACCATGCACTGAGTGCAGAGTGCATGTGACATTCCCTCCTGATTAGCTTGGCGGCAGGTTCATGGCTTCCAAGTAGTCCACCAATAACTGGGGGTACTTGTGGAAGAACTCCTCGTCGAGCCATACGGCTTCGTGGGTGCCTCGATCTCGGAATTTCGTATAGAACTGACGAATCCGTCGATCGGAACCATGCTTTCATTGATGAAGAAGGATCTGCTCAAGCTCAATCACTTCTGCCTCGTCTACCACGTCTGGCTGCTGTTCATCTGAAACATCAAACACTTTTGGACCAACATATGGTTTTAGCCAAGAAACATGGAAAACATCATGCATTGTCCAACTGGCAGGCAACTTTAACTTCATTGAGACATCACTTATCTTCGTAACTATTGGGCCAAAACTACGGAATGAAAGCTTGGGACAACGTTTGGCCACTTGTTTCAATCTCTATTTCATGATACGCAAATAGATCCAATCCCCTTCCTTGAAGTGGACATCTCGTCTAGACTTATTTGCCTGTCTGCTATATGCCTCCTGAGCTTTGGTCAAGCGGTCCTTAACTGACTCAATGATCTCAGAAAATGCTTTCGTGGTTTTATTAGCCTCTAAAGATGGAGACACCATTCTTGTCAAAAGAGAAGAAAAACGGCGACCAAAGGCTGCTTCATATGGAGTCCGTCCGACACTGGATGAATGCGTGTCGTATATGATAGCTTGGACCAACGGAAGATAGTGCTCCCATTTGGACTGCTGGTCATGACAGTATGACTTGAGGACATCAAAGGCCAACTGATTATAAATTTCTGTCTGGCCATCTGTCTGGGGATGGAATGCACTAGACAACTACAACTTAGTTCCAAAGTTTTTAAATAATGCCCTCCAGAAATGCGAGGTAAACTTGGAATCTCTGTCTGATGTTATGGTGCTAGGCAAACCACAAATTGGATACCAATGCTTGAGAAACAGACGAGCTACGTCCTCGGCTGTGGCCGTATGCTTGCATGGGATGAGCATGCAGAATTTACTAAAGCGATCCACAATGGTAAAACACTGAGTGTTACGGGATCCAGTGGATGCTGGTAGAGGCCCTACAAAGTCCATAGATATGTTGATGAAAGGTCCGTCGGGGATAGGCAAAGGTTGAAGTAAACCTGCCTTCTTTGTATGGGGAACCTTGACTTTTTGACAAATCTTACAGGCTTGTACATGTGCATAGACATCACGCCTCATCTTTGGCCAATAAAAGGACCGTTCTAATTTCTTGAGGGTACTGTTGATACCCCTATGTCCTCCAACTAAGGAGTCATGGGCATCGTGGAGAAGAGCGGAACGCTTTTCCCGAGTCACACAGAGACGGTTCTTGTAGAACAACCAACCGTTCTGTACTGAATAGTGGCCAGGCTCGGAAGTGAGGGCCAAACTATACTGAGTACCAAACTCAGGGGAGTCAACATATTGGTCTTTCATACTATCCAAGTCCTTCCTCGTGATTTCGAGAATGGTAGCTTCGTGGACTACCTGGATGCTGGACTTTCGACTGAGAGCATCTGCTACTGGGTTATGCTTACCAGGGATGTATTCAATCATACCTCCAAACTGTTGGAAGATTTGACTCCACCTGGCCTGTTGATCACTCCACTGGGCACTTGGCATAGTCTGAAGCCACTTAAGTGCTTGGTGGTCTGTTTTCACTGTGAAAGCCTGTCCATAAAGAAAAGGCTTCCAATGTTTGAGCGCTGTGATCACACCCAAAAGCTCTTTGTCATATACCGAATAATTCTTTTCAGCGACATCCAACTTTCTGCTGTAATATGCCACGGGTCTATTGTCCTGCTGGAGGACTGCACCTATGGCTACATTGCTGGCATTGGTGATGACCTCGAAAGGTTCGTCCCATGATGCTAACTTTAATACAGGTGCTTCTGAGGCAGCTTTCTGGAGTGCACGGAATGCATCAAGTGCCTTACCTGTAACTGAGACTTTCTGCTTGCGAGTCTTCACCCCCTTGAGCAAGTCGGTAAGAGGTGCTGCAAGGTTGGAAAACTGATGGACATGGGTACTATAGGCCTGACAAAGACCTACGAATGAACGGATTTCTTGGGCGGTCTTAGGAATGTCCCAATCTAAGATCTCCTGAACCTTTGAAGGGTCCAGTCTAATCCCATCGGAACCGATGATGTAGCCCAAATACTAAACTTCCTTAACACCAAAGATAGACTTTTTGGCGTTTATGTAGAGCTGATTATCTCGCAAAAGTTGCAAGACTTTCTCCACATCTTTCTCATGCTGCTCCGCAGTGGCTGAGAAGACTAGTATGTCATCAAGGAATATGAAAACACACTTCCCAATGTGGACTGCGAAAATCCTAGACATCATCTTATTGAATGTTGCGGGTGCATTTGTAAGCCCAAAAGGCATGACTACGAACTCGTAGTGACCACGCTCTGTCCTGAAAGCTATTTTTGGAATGTCAGCTTCAAAAATGCAGACCTGATGGTAACCACTCTTGAGGTCGATCTTAGTGAAAAACTTAGCACCGTCTAAACGCTCCAAGATGTACTCTATCCTGGGCATAGGAAACTTATTCTTGATAGTGAGTTTGTTTAATGCCTTGTAGTCTACACAAAGGCGTGCAGACTTGTCCTTCTTTTGGACAAATAGGATAGGTGCAGCAAATGGGGAGGAAGAAGGCCGAATGAATCCGGCTCGGAGAAGCTCAGATAACTGCTTTTCCAACTCGCCCTCTAAAGTCTTGGAAAGACGATAGGGAAACCTGCTAGGAGGATCTGATCCAGGGACCAAATCAATGTGATGGTTCTCAAGGCAAGAGGGTGGGAGACTGGGCGGGAGATCGTCACTAAGCATAATGTCCTGGTGTCTGAATAGGAGGTCTGCTAACTGAGGGACTGAAGATGTAAGGGATGCTACTAATGAGGGAGGGGCTGGTTGAGCACGAACATAAAGGAGTGCTCCTTCTGCTCCCTTGCGGATAGCTCGTCTGGCCTGGAGATGTGAAATCAATGGGATGCCAAGAATGCTTCTATCCCCCCGAATCATGACAGCCTCAGGAAAACCTTTACAAATCATAAAAGTGTCTTGCCCCCAATTGGGAATAGGCTCATACTGACGGAACCACTGAATTCCTAAGATCATGTCACACTTCAACAAAGGTGAGACGATGAAATCTCGTTGAAATGAGGCCTTCTGAACTTCAAAGGCAAACTGCTGTGCCTTCTGGGAAATGTGGGTGCGAAGACCAGGTGTAAATTCGTCCACATCCAGATGATATGGGACTAAAGTGCAGTTCAATTTATTAGCCAACTGGGGAGAGATGGCGTCTTCAGAACTGCCCATATCGAAAAGGACTACAAACTGTCGGCCCTGGGCAGAGCCATAAGCTCGGATAAGGCTCTTCTGAGCAGCATCGCTCTCACACTCCTGCTTAGCATCAAATACCACGGATGGCATAGGATGCATGGAAGGTAAAAGTTGAACTGCATTTGAGGTAGTAGGCGGGGCTGGAGGAGCTGGGGAGGCTGTGTGGCAACTGTGGCAGAAGGAGCTTTGGCAGCTTGTGCGGCTTGCCATTTGTGGCAATCCTTCTTACCATGCCCTATAATATGACAGAAAAAACATCTATTTTCTGACTGGTACTTCCTTTGCTCCTCTGGAGGAAGATAACCTCCAGTGATGCCTGCTTTAGCCTTTTCATCAGGGGTTTTCTTAGGTTCTTTATCCTTCTTACCCCCTGAACTGGAGCTATTACTGCTGTCCTTCTTAGCATCTTTAGAAGATGCGTTACCTTTCCCTGTCTCTGTGCAGTTGATTGCTGCTGTTGCTGGGGTTTGGTACTGGACTGAGATGCTTGCTTGGGCTTGCTTCCGTTGAGCTTCATTTCTTCATTCTGAGCGAGAGTCAGAGCCCAGTCATATGTACTTGGTTCAAAGTTACGAACTGTGAACCGAATGTTGGAGTCCAATCCACGAATGAATTGCTCCATCTTGGCCTGCTCAGATAACCCTAACTGCTGTGCTAAAGTAATAACCTTACCGGAAAAAACTGAAGCACTGGGGATCCGTTCTGTCTGAGTCCATAGAACTCGTCTTTCAGACCGGTCATGTACTGGGGCGGGAGAAATCTGGTCTTTAGGTCATGGACAAAGATGTCCCAGTCAAAGGCTATGACACCTGTGGCCTGGTCTGTATGAATACTAGACCAATGCTGCCACCAAGTGACTGCCTCACCAGTGAGATGGGGAGCCGCTAAGTGGACTTTGTCTTGTGGGTCTGTGATCCTAGCTAATGGAAAATGAGCATTAAACTGATAAACAAATTGATTAACTGAAGAATGATCACACTTACCATCATACTTGCTGAAATTTGGTTGACTGCGAATGATGGTGGTTGATGTTGCTGCGGGCTGCTAGCTGGTGACACCTATGACTGGGGAGACTGAGGAGAGCTGCTGATACCTCAAGTGTATGGCCTCCTTTTCCCGTTGGTGTTCGAGTAACATACGTTCTCGATCAAGCTCACATTGGTGTTCCCGAGCGGCGAGTTCAGCCTGACGCCGGTCTTCGTCGATCCTGCGTTGGGCTTCCTCATAGTCCCGTCTTTCTTCTTTTTCTCTTCTCCTTCGGGCCTCGTCCTCTCTCCTTTGTTGTTCCATCTGAAAGAAGAGGGAGATGTAGTCGGGTGCTGCTGGAGGTGTAGAAGGACGTGCTGCTGCTGCCTCCAAGAGTTGGAGACGCTCCATGAGTAGCTGGTTCTGAGCTCTAAGAAGAACTATGGTGTCTGCTGTAGGCGGAAGAACAAGGTCTCCTTCGTGGGAGACGTCTTCCGGCTGATGAGTACTCTCTCCTGTAGACATGATGCTGAAGTCGGTCGTCGTGCCGGAACGCAATCTAACCATCCAAGGATGCCCCCACGCTAGGATACGGTGTGTGTGGACAATCTGAATCTGATACCAATGTGATATGCAGCGGAAGTCTTTGTATTGGAAGATCCTGTCACACAAATGCTCACACCGTCTTCTGTATCCTGAGTTTCGTGAGTTTAGCAATCCACTTTAATACTTCAAACTTTAAAGAGATGAGAGAGAGATAGATGAGAACTGTACACCAGATTGGGTCCCGAATTACCCACTGAAGGGCCCCCTATCCCGATAACGAGATAGTATTTGCTTTATTTCTTTAGAGAGAATGACTGTGGACTGTAGATAAGCCAAACGCAAGATCTCGGAGGATCGGAGAGTGGCTGATCTGTACACTGCTGTAGAAACACCTCGATGATTCGATCTCGAGCCTATGCACTCTTCCCAAGGGCATGAGGAAGGGCTGCACACCTGAGGCTGAGAGAAGAAGAAGGTGGACTGTTCTACACTATGTTAGAACGCTGAAAACACTTATGAATGCTGTGTTACCTTCACCAGATGACTGCTGCATGTATGGATGATGCATAGAAGGCTGGATACTGATGCAAATTGCAGATTCAGGGCTGGAAACTGCTGTAGACTGTTGCTTCAGCGCTGGAAACTGCTGTGGACAGAAACGCAGGCCTGTAGGAGTGCTGATGGACTGAAACGCAGCAGTTTTGGAGCTGCTGGACAAACTGCAGGGCACTGAGGCTGCTGGACAGAAAAACGCAGGGTACTGCAGGCTGAATGCTGGCGTTGAACTGATGCTTGACAGTATGCTGAATTAGAGACTGTAGAGGACTGAATCAGGGCTGCTTTGATGCTGAAAACAGGCTGATTGGAGGCTGATAGCAGGCGCCTAGGGCTGTATGAAGCAAGGGGTTCTCAAGGGGCTGGAGAAGCAAGCTTATGGGCTCTAGGGCTGGATTAGTCTTGGGCTGAAAGCAAGGAGGAGGAGAGCTCTTAGCACAATGAAGACTGAATGAGAGAATAGGCTCTAGGCAAGCCTATTTATACTAACTGGAGGTTGGTCATTTAATAAAGTTTTATATTTATAAATGCCCAATAATGCAAATAATGCTAAATAAATACTAGTAAATATGGAAAAAATACCAGATAAATCCCAGTAAATTCCCTAAGGCTTCGGGGATGTTCTAAATGATGCACAGGCATATGAATGCATATTATGCAGGATGCAGAGTGCTTTGTGATGCAAACCCTAAGGCTTCTACTGACTCTACATGCATGAATGATTCTCTCCAAGTGGGTTAAGGGACTTGACTGACTGACTGACCCACTAAGGCTGAGGAATGACCTACGTAGCTCGTGCCTGACTTATTCTGGACTGAGGATGTACAATGGGGTCACGGCGTACGACATATTGGGTTCTAAAACTGTACAACTGTTGCACTTCTGATGATGAGCCATCTTGTCACCATGCACTGAGTGCAGAGTGCATGTGACATTCCCTCCTGATTAGCTTGGCGGCAGGTTCATGGCTTCCAAGTAGTCCACCAATAACTGGGGGTACTTGTGGAAGAACTCCTCGTCGAGCCATACGGCTTCGTGGGTGCCTCGATCTCGGAATTTCGTATAGAACTGACGAATCCGTCGATCGGAACCATGCTTTCATTGATGAAGAAGGATCTGCTCAAGCTCAATCACTTCTGCCTCGTCTACCACGTCTGGCTGCTGTTCATCTGAAACATCAAACACTTTTGGACCAACATATGGTTTTAGCCAAGAAACATGGAAAACATCATGCATTGTCCAACTGGCAGGCAACTTTAACTTCATTGAGACATCACTTATCTTCGTAACTATTGGGCCAAAACTACGGAATGAAAGCTTGGGACAACGTTTGGCCACTTGTTTCAATCTCTATTTCATGATACGCAAATAGATCCAATCCCCTTCCTTGAAGTGGACATCTCGTCTAGACTTATTTGCCTGTCTGCTATATGCCTCCTGAGCTTTGGTCAAGCGGTCCTTAACTGACTCAATGATCTCAGAAAATGCTTTCGTGGTTTTATTAGCCTCTAAAGATGGAGACACCATTCTTGTCAAAAGAGAAGAAAAACGGCGACCAAAGGCTGCTTCATATGGAGTCCGTCCGACACTGGATGAATGCGTGTCGTATATGATAGCTTGGACCAACGGAAGATAGTGCTCCCATTTGGACTGCTGGTCATGACAGTATGACTTGAGGACATCAAAGGCCAACTGATTATAAATTTCTGTCTGGCCATCTGTCTGGGGATGGAATGCACTAGACAACTGCAACTTAGTTCCAAAGTTTTTAAATAATGCCCTCCAGAAATGCGAGGTAAACTTGGAATCTCTGTCTGATGTTATGGTGCTAGGCAAACCACAAATTGGATACCAATGCTTGAGAAACAGACGAGCTACGTCCTCGGCTGTGGCCGTATGCTTGCATGGGATGAGCATGCAGAATTTACTAAAGCGATCCACAATGGTAAAACACTGAGTGTTACGGGATCCAGTGGATGCTGGTAGAGGCCCTACAAAGTCCATAGATATGTTGATGAAAGGTCCGTCGGGGATAGGCAAAGGTTGAAGTAAACCTGCCTTCTTTGTATGGGGAACCTTGACTTTTTGACAAATCTTACAGGCTTGTACATGTGCATAGACATCACGCCTCATCTTTGGCCAATAAAAGGACCGTTCTAATTTCTTGAGGGTACTGTTGATACCCCTATGTCCTCCAACTAAGGAGTCATGGGCATCGTGGAGAAGAGCGGAACGCTTTTCCCGAGTCACACAGAGACGGTTCTTGTAGAACAACCAACCGTTCTGTACTGAATAGTGGCCAGGCTCGGAAGTGAGGGCCAAACTATACTGAGTACCAAACTCAGGGGAGTCAACATATTGGTCTTTCATACTATCCAAGTCCTTCCTCGTGATTTCGAGAATGGTAGCTTCGTGGACTACCTGGATGCTGGACTTTCGACTGAGAGCATCTGCTACTGGGTTATGCTTACCAGGGATGTATTCAATCATACCTCCAAACTGTTGGAAGATTTGACTCCACCTGGCCTGTTGATCACTCCACTGGGCACTTGGCATAGTCTGAAGCCACTTAAGTGCTTGGTGGTCTGTTTTCACTGTGAAAGCCTGTCCATAAAGAAAAGGCTTCCAATGTTTGAGCGCTGTGATCACACCCAAAAGCTCTTTGTCATATACCGAATAATTCTTTTCAGCGACATCCAACTTTCTGCTGTAATATGCCACGGGTCTATTGTCCTGCTGGAGGACTGCACCTATGGCTACATTGCTGGCATTGGTGATGACCTCGAAAGGTTCGTCCCATGATGCTAACTTTAATACAGGTGCTTCTGAGGCAGCTTTCTGGAGTGCACGGAATGCATCAAGTGCCTTACCTGTAACTGAGACTTTCTGCTTGCGAGTCTTCACCCCCTTGAGCAAGTCGGTAAGAGGTGCTGCAAGGTTGGAAAACTGATGGACATGGGTACTATAGGCCTGACAAAGACCTACGAATGAACGGATTTCTTGGGCGGTCTTAGGAATGTCCCAATCTAAGATCTCCTGAACCTTTGAAGGGTCCAGTCTAATCCCATCGGAACCGATGATGTAGCCCAAATACTAAACTTCCTTAACACCAAAGATAGACTTTTTGGCGTTTATGTAGAGCTGATTATCTCGCAAAAGTTGCAAGACTTTCTCCACATCTTTCTCATGCTGCTCCGCAGTGGCTGAGAAGACTAGTATGTCATCAAGGAATATGAAAACACACTTCCCAATGTGGACTGCGAAAATCCTAGACATCATCTTATTGAATGTTGCGGGTGCATTTGTAAGCCCAAAAGGCATGACTACGAACTCGTAGTGACCACGCTCTGTCCTGAAAGCTATTTTTGGAATGTCAGCTTCAAAAATGCAGACCTGATGGTAACCACTCTTGAGGTCGATCTTAGTGAAAAACTTAGCACCGTCTAAACGCTCCAAGATGTACTCTATCCTGGGCATAGGAAACTTATTCTTGATAGTGAGTTTGTTTAATGCCTTGTAGTCTACACAAAGGCGTGCAGACTTGTCCTTCTTTTGGACAAATAGGATAGGTGCAGCAAATGGGGAGGAAGAAGGCCGAATGAATCCGGCTCGGAGAAGCTCAGATAACTGCTTTTCCAACTCGCCCTCTAAAGTCTTGGAAAGACGATAGGGAAACCTGCTAGGAGGATCTGATCCAGGGACCAAATCAATGTGATGGTTCTCAAGGCAAGAGGGTGGGAGACTGGGCGGGAGATCGTCACTAAGCATAATGTCCTGGTGTCTGAATAGGAGGTCTGCTAACTGAGGGACTGAAGATGTAAGGGATGCTACTAATGAGGGAGGGGCTGGTTGAGCACGAACATAAAGGAGTGCTCCTTCTGCTCCCTTGCGGATAGCTCGTCTGGCCTGGAGATGTGAAATCAATGGGATGCCAAGAATGCTTCTATCCCCCCGAATCATGACAGCCTCAGGAAAACCTTTACAAATCATAAAAGTGTCTTGCCCCCAATTGGGAATAGGCTCATACTGACGGAACCACTGAATTCCTAAGATCATGTCACACTTCAACAAAGGTGAGACGATGAAATCTCGTTGAAATGAGGCCTTCTGAACTTCAAAGGCAAACTGCTGTGCCTTCTGGGAAATGTGGGTGCGAAGACCAGGTGTAAATTCGTCCACATCCAGATGATATGGGACTAAAGTGCAGTTCAATTTATTAGCCAACTGGGGAGAGATGGCGTCTTCAGAACTGCCCATATCGAAAAGGACTACAAACTGTCGGCCCTGGGCAGAGCCATAAGCTCGGATAAGGCTCTTCTGAGCAGCATCGCTCTCACACTCCTGCTTAGCATCAAATACCACGGATGGCATAGGATGCATGGAAGGTAAAAGTTGAACTGCATTTGAGGTAGTAGGCGGGGCTGGAGGAGCTGGGGAGGCTGTGTGGCAACTGTGGCAGAAGGAGCTTTGGCAGCTTGTGCGGCTTGCCATTTGTGGCAATCCTTCTTACCATGCCCTATAATATGAGAGAAAAAACATCTATTTTCTGACTGGTACTTCCTTTGCTCCTCTGGAGGAAGATAACCTCCAGTGATGCCTGCTTTAGCCTTTTCATCAGGGGTTTTCTTAGGTTCTTTATCCTTCTTACCCCCTGAACTGGAGCTATTACTGCTGTCCTTCTTAGCATCTTTAGAAGATGCGTTACCTTTCCCTGTCTCTGTGCAGTTGATTGCTGCTGTTGCTGGGGTTTGGTACTGGACTGAGATGCTTGCTTGGGCTTGCTTCCGTTGAGCTTCATTTCTTCATTCTGAGCGAGAGTCAGAGCCCAGTCATATGTACTTGGTTCAAAGTTACGAACTGTGAACCGAATGTTGGAGTCCAATCCACGAATGAATTGCTCCATCTTGGCCTGCTCAGATAACCCTAACTGCTGTGCTAAAGTAATAACCTTACCGGAAAAAACTGAAGCACTGGGGATCCGTTCTGTCTGAGTCCATAGAACTCGTCTTTCAGACCGGTCATGTACTGGGGCGGGAGAAATCTGGTCTTTAGGTCATGGACAAAGATGTCCCAGTCAAAGGCTATGACACCTGTGGCCTGGTCTGTATGAATACTAGACCAATGCTGCCACCAAGTGACTGCCTCACCAGTGAGATGGGGAGCCGCTAAGTGGACTTTGTCTTGTGGGTCTGTGATCCTAGCTAATGGAAAATGAGCATTAAACTGATAAACAAATTGATTAACTGAAGAATGATCACACTTACCATCATACTTGCTGAAATTTGGTTGACTGCGAATGATGGTGGTTGATGTTGCTGCGGGCTGCTAGCTGGTGACACCTATGACTGGGGAGACTGAGGAGAGCTGCTGATACCTCAAGTGTATGGCCTCCTTTTCCCGTTGGTGTTCGAGTAACATACGTTCTCGATCAAGCTCACATTGGTGTTCCCGAGCGGCGAGTTCAGCCTGACGCCGGTCTTCGTCGATCCTGCGTTGGGCTTCCTCATAGTCCCGTCTTTCTTCTTTTTCTCTTCTCCTTCGGGCCTCGTCCTCTCTCCTTTGTTGTTCCATCTGAAAGAAGAGGGAGATGTAGTCGGGTGCTGCTGGAGGTGTAGAAGGACGTGCTGCTGCTGCCTCCAAGAGTTGGAGACGCTCCATGAGTAGCTGGTTCTGAGCTCTAAGAAGAACTATGGTGTCTGCTGTAGGCGGAAGAACAAGGTCTCCTTCGTGGGAGACGTCTTCCGGCTGATGAGTACTCTCTCCTGTAGACATGATGCTGAAGTCGGTCGTCGTGCCGGAACGCAATCTAACCATCCAAGGATGCCCCCACGCTAGGATACGGTGTGTGTGGACAATCTGAATCTGATACCAATGTGATATGCAGCGGAAGTCTTTGTATTGGAAGATCCTGTCACACAAATGCTCACACCGTCTTCTGTATCCTGAGTTTCGTGAGTTTAGCAATCCACTTTAATACTTCAAACTTTAAAGAGATGAGAGAGAGATAGATGAGAACTGTACACCAGATTGGGTCCCGAATTACCCACTGAAGGGCCCCCTATCCCGATAACGAGATAGTATTTGCTTTATTTCTTTAGAGAGAATGACTGTGGACTGTAGATAAGCCAAACGCAAGATCTCGGAGGATCGGAGAGTGGCTGATCTGTACACTGCTGTAGAAACACCTCGATGATTCGATCTCGAGCCTATGCACTCTTCCCAAGGGCATGAGGAAGGGCTGCACACCTGAGGCTGAGAGAAGAAGAAGGTGGATTGTTCTACACTATGTTAGAACGCTGAAAACACTTATGAATGCTGTGTTACCTTCACCAGATGACTGCTGCATGTATGGATGATGCATAGAAGGCTGGATACTGATGCAAATTGCAGATTCAGGGCTGGAAACTGCTGTAGACTGTTGCTTCAGCGCTGGAAACTGCTGTGGACAGAAACGCAGGCCTGTAGGAGTGCTGATGGACTGAAACGCAGCAGTTTTGGAGCTGCTGGACAAACTGCAGGGCACTGAGGCTGCTGGACAGAAAAACGCAGGGTACTGCAGGCTGAATGCTGGCGTTGAACTGATGCTTGACAGTATGCTGAATTAGAGACTGTAGAGGACTGAATCAGGGCTGCTTTGATGCTGAAAACAGGCTGATTGGAGGCTGATAGCAGGCGCCTAGGGCTGTATGAAGCAAGGGGTTCTCAAGGGGCTGGAGAAGCAAGCTTATGGGCTCTAGGGCTGGATTAGTCTTGGGCTGAAAGCAAGGAGGAGGAGAGCTCTTAGCACAATGAAGACTGAATGAGAGAATAGGCTCTAGGCAAGCCTATTTATACTAACTGGAGGTTGGTCATTTAATAAAGTTTTATATTTATAAATGCCCAATAATGCAAATAATGCTAAATAAATACTAGTAAATATGGAAAAAATACCAGATAAATCCCAGTAAATTCCCTAAGGCTTCGGGGATGTTCTAAATGATGCACAGGCATATGAATGCATATTATGCAGGATGCAGAGTGCTTTGTGATGCAAACCCTAAGGCTTCTACTGACTCTACATGCATGAATGATTCTCTCCAAGTGGGTTAAGGGACTTGACTGACTGACTGACCCACTAAGGCTGAGGAATGACCTACGTAGCTCGTGCTTGACTTATCCTGGATTGAGGATGTACAATGGGGTCACGGCGTACGACAAATATCATCCTATTGGGTTCTAAAACTGTACAACTGTTGCACTTCTGATGATGAGCCATCTTGTCACCATGCACTGAGTGCAGAGTGCATGTGACACTTAGCCTTCTTTGTATGTGGAACCTTAACTTTTTGACAAATCTTCTTACAGGCTTGAACATGTGAATATACATCACGCCTTATTTTTGGCCAATAAAAGGACCGTTCTAATACCTCTATGTCCTCCAACTAAGGAGTCATGGGCATCATGGAGCGAACTCAAGGGAGTCAACATACTGGTCTTTCATGCTATCGAAGTCTTTTCCCATGATTTCGAGAATGGTAGACACTCCTGCACTGCCTTGATGCTGGCCTTTCGACTAAGAGTATTTGCAAAAACTGGGTTATGCTTACCAGGGATGTACTCGATCATTCCTCCAAATTGTTGGAAGAGCTGACTCCATCTGGCTTGCCGATCACTCCACTGGGCACTTGGGATGGTTTGAAGCCACTTAAGTGCTTGGTGGTCTGTTTTGACTGTGAAGACCTGTCCATAAAGGAAAGGCTTCCAATGTTTAAGCATTGTGATCACACCCAAAAGCTCTTTATCATAAACCAAATAATTCTTTTCAATGACATCCTACTTTCGACTGCAGTAGGCCACGGGTCTATTGTCCTTCTGGAGAATTGCACGTATGGCTACATTGCTTGCATTGGTAATGACCTCAGAAGGTTCATTCCAAGATGCTAACTTCAAAATAGGCGTTTCTGAGGCAGCTTTTTGGAGTGCACGGAATGCATCAAGTGCCTTGCTTGTGACTGTGACTTTTTGTTTACGAGTCTTCACCCCCTTGAGCAAGTCGGTGAGAGATGCTGCAAGATTGGAAAACTGGCGAACATGGGTGCTGTAGGCTTGACAAAGACCCACGAAAGAACGGATCTCTTGGGTGGTCTGAGGGATGTTCCAATCCAAGATCTCTTTAACCTTTGAGGGGTCCAATCGAATCCCATTGGAACCGATGATGTAGCCCAAGTATTGAACCTCTTTAACGCCGAAGATAGTCTTTTTGGCGTTTATGTAGAGCCCATTATCTCGCAAAAGTTGCAAGACTTTCTCCACATCTTTCTCATGCTGCACCGCAGTGGCTGAGAATACAAGTATGTGATCAAGAAAGATGAAGACACACTTACCAATGAGAACTACAAAAATCCTGGACATCATTTTATTGAAGGTTGCGGGTGCAGTGGTAAGCCCAAAAGGCATGACTACGAACTCGTAGTGACCACGTTCTGTCTGGAAAGCTGTTTTTGGAATGTTAGCTTTGAAAATGCGGAGCTGATGGTAACCACTCTTGAGGTCGGTCTTAGTGAAAAATTTTGCACCGTCTAAATGCTCCAAAATGTACTCAATCCTTGGCATAGGAAACTTATTCTTAATGGTGGGTTTTTTCAATGTCCTGTAGTCTACACAAAGGCATGGAGACTTGTTCTTCTTTTGGACAAATAGGATGTGTGCAGCAAATGGTGAGGAAGAAGGCCGAACGAATCCGGCTCGAAGGAGCTCAGATAACTGTATTTCTAGCTCGCCCTCTAAAGTCTTGCAAAGATGATAGGAAACTTGCTGGGAGGTTTTGATCGAGGGACCAAATCGATATGATGGTCCTTAGGACGTGATGGGGGGAGACTGCGTGGGAGATCGTTCCTAAGCATAATGTCTTGATGTCTAGATAGGAGGTCTGCTAATTGTGGAACTGAAGATGAGATAGTTGCTACCGATGAGGTAGAGGCTGTCTGAGCACGAACATAAGGTAGTGCTTGTTCCGCTCCCTTGTGGATAGCTCGTCGGGCCTGGAGATGCGAAATCAATGGGATGCCAAGCATGCTTCTATTCCCACGAATCATGACGGGCTCAGGAAAACCTTTAGAGATATTAAAAGTGTCTTGCTCCCAATCGGGAATAAGCTCATATTGACGAAACCACTGGATTCCTAAGATCATGTCACACCCCAGAAGAGGCGAGAATGATATCTCGTTGGAATGAGGCCTTTTGAACTTCAAAGGCAAACTGCTGTGCCTTTTGAGATATGTGGGTGCAGAGACCAGGTGTGAACCTGTCCACATCCAAATGATATGGCACTAATGTGGAGCTCATCTTGTTAGCCAACTGAGGAGAGATGGTGTCCTCAGAACTGCCCATGTCGAATAGAACTACAAACTGTCGGCCCTTGGCAGAGCCATAAGCCCAGATGAGGCTTTTCTGTGCAGCATCGCTCTCACCCTCCTGCTTAGCATTAAATACCACGGATGGCATAGGATGCATAGAAGGTAAAAGCTGAATTGCATTTGTGGTAGTAGGTGGGATTGGAGGAGCAGGAGATGCTGTGGCAATTGTGGGAGAAGGAGCTTTGGAGGCTTGCTCTGCTTGCCATTTGTGGCAATCCTTCTTACCATGCCCGATGATATGACAAAAAAAGCATTTGTTTTCTGACTGGTATTTCCTTTGCTCCTCTGGAGGAAGATAACCTCCTGTGATGCTTGCTTTAGCCTTTTCCTCAGGGGTTTTATTAGGCTTGGATTCCTTATCCTTCTTACCCCTTGAACTAGAGCTATTATTGTCGTCCTTCTTAGCATCTTTAGAGGATGCATTACCTTTCCCTGGCTGTGCAGCAGATTACTGTTGCTGGGGTTTGGTACTGGACTGTGATGACTGCTTGGGCTTGCCTCCATTTGTCTTCATTTCTTCATTTTGAGCTAGAGTCAAAGCTCGGTCATAGGTATTGGGTTCAAAGTTGCGAACTGTGAATTGGATATTAGGATCTAATCCACGAATGAATTGATCCATCTTGGCCTGCTCAGATAACCCTAACTGTTGTGCTAAAATTATAACCTTGCGGGAAAACTGAAGCACTGGTAACCCGTTCTGTTTGAGTCCATAGAACTCATCTGCCAGGCTAGTCATATACTGGGGCGGGAGAAATTTGGTCTTTAGGTCATGGACAAATGTATCCCAGCTAAAAGCTGTGATACTTGTGGTTTGGTCTGTATGAAGACTAGACCTATGGTGCCACCAAGTGACTGCCTTACCCGTAAGGTGGGGAGCTGCTACGTGGACTCTATCCTGCAGAACTGTAATCCTAGCCAAAGGAAAATGAGCAGTAAATTGATGAACACTTACCATCATACTTACTAAAATTTGGTTGAGTTCGAATGACGGTAGTCGATGTCGCAGGCTGCTGGCTAGTGGCACCTATGGTTGGGGAAACTGAAGAGAGGTGCTGATATCTCAGATGCATGGCCTCCTTTTCCCTTTGGTGCTTGAGTAAAATTTTCTCGATTGAGCTCTCGTTGGTGCTCCCGAGCGGCGAGTTCAGCCTGACGCCGGTCTTCTTCAATCCTGCGTTGGGCTTCCTCATAGTCCCATCTATTTGCTTTTGCTTGTTGCTTTGTTGCTTCAACTTCAGCTTTTTCTTCTCTCCGTCGAACCTCGACTTCTCTTCTTTGTTGTTCCATCTGAAAGAAGAGGGAGATGTAGTCGGGGGTTGCTGGAGGAGGAGGAGGTTGTGCTGCTGTTGCCTCCAAAAGTTGGAGACATTCCATAAGAAGCTGGTTCTGAGCTCTGTGTAGAGCTATGGTATCTGCGGTAGTCAGACGAGCAAGGTCTCCTTTGGGGGAGATGCCTTCTGGCTGATTTGTACTCTCCTCTGCAGACATGATGCTGAAGTTGATGGTCGTGCCCGAACGCAATCTAACCATCCAAGGATGCCCTCACGCTAGGATGCAGTGTGTGTGGACAAGTTGAATCTGATACCAATGTAACATGCAACGGAAGTATTCGTAATTAAGGATCCTATCACACAAGTCTCACACCGCCTTTTGTATCCTGATTCGTGAGTTTCGGGAGTTTAGCAATCCACTTTTATGACTTCAAACCTTAAGAGATTGAGAGAGCGAGAGAGATAGAAACTATACACCGTATGGGGTCCCGAATTACCCACTGAAGGGTCCCCTATCCTGTTGAGGGAGAGGTTGGTGTGGTTGGGGCTGAAGCTCTCTTAAGAAAGTGTCCCTGTGTTTGTGGAGCTCAAGCAGGAAGAGGCCTATGCAACGTTGGTCTGGGAAGTCAATGATCTTGGAGAGTGGGCCAAATCCCTTACGAAACAGACAATGAAACTTCCCGCGGATGTCATAGTATACTGGGCAGCGACTTATGTAATGCTCCTATGTCTCAACCTCCGTGTGGCATAATTGGCAGATCCTCTCCTCTC
Source organism: Cibotium barometz (assembly GCF_041138505.1). NCBI lineage: Eukaryota > Viridiplantae > Streptophyta > Polypodiopsida > Cyatheales > Cibotiaceae > Cibotium > Cibotium barometz. The sequence goes on from NC_141105.1 coordinate 38,952,034, forward strand.
TGGGTCTCGGTATGAGCTCCCCGGCTCTGAAGACGCGCTCAACTATACTTGTCTCCACTTTGAGGCAGTGGGATGAAACCCGTATTTGGCCAATCGCAATCCGCATTGCATGGGACTTGTGAACACTCAGGTAGCCAGGTTGTTGGATGAATCCATCCTCAGTGAGCATGAGGAAGTGATCTTTGTAGAAGTGCAATTTCGTTGTTGGGAGCTTCGAAGGTGCGATCCATGTGCAATGGGTGTAGAGACTTAGAAGATCTAACCGAATAACCCAGTTGGTATCCTCATGAGAGAGTTGGAGAAAAGGGGAGTCCAAATTGTAGTGAAGGGTGGTAGGCGGTCCATGCGGAGCCCATATACTGAGAACCAAGCGGAAACTTGGGCATACCATACTCTAGAGTGGCCCTCAAGTGCTAGTTGTTCGAGGACTCTAGGGTAAGCCTTAGGTACCTGTCGGGATCCATATGACTGATGTGATGGAGGTATGTGATTGTTTGGAAGAGTGCATCCACTACCATCGGGGCTATAGCAAACTTTGCTTGGATAATCTGGTGTGGGACTGATGGTTTGCTGCGGATTATATGGGAGAACATCGTGACCTGGGGCCCCTCAACTCGCTACCAATCCTCATCGGATAAATCTCCCTCCCTGAAGGCTGCTCCATACATCAAGGCTGGTGTGACGAGGGTGTCAAAAAGCCAACCCTTCGTCTTGGGCTCCTGGTAATGTGCCTGAAAGCAGTGCCACTCAGGTAAGCTCAAGGCTGGTAATGTGAAGGATGGTGGTGAGTTGGGATGTGAGGGTGGCAGGAGGGGGCAAGAGGGTCCACATGGTGATGGTGGCGGCGATAAATGTGGTCTGAGTAAACATAATCAAGCTCATGATCAAAGTGCATCTGGGTGTAGTGAGAGGTGAGGGGGTGGGTAGTGTGCACATGAGGGTGAAGTGGAGATAGGTGTGGTTGGCGTCGAGTGGGGCCGCGAAGGGGGGGGGGGGGGGGGGGGGGGAAGGGGGGGGGGGCTTGCATGCCAAAGCCGGAGATCCTAGTAGGTAATCCATGGCACTAGAGCCGCCTTGTTGTGGAAAGCAGGTGAAGCGCCTGAGGAGGGCCAACGGGGCATCCTGTTATAAATAACGAGACCTTGTGCAGCTCTGAGTGCATGCCAAAGCCGGAGATCCTAGTAGGTAATCCACGGCACTAGAGCCGCCTTCTTGTGGAAAGCAGGTGAAGAGCCTGAGGAGGGCCAACGGGGCATCCCGTTATGAATAACGAGACCTTGTGCAGCTCCGAGCTCTAGGAGGATCTCCGAGATGTTGTCACCACCCTGTATCTCATGAGGCCTGTGTCACTGATGTCCACCAACTCCTGCAGTCTCATGGGTTCATCTAAATCAAGTAGAGGAAATTGATGGCTCCTAGTCTTGGCCTTGAAGTCTCCCAATAGGAGGACTTCACCCAGGCAAGAGAACTCCATGATATCACTGTGAATGGTAGGAAAAGTGACTGGCCATGTTGTTCAGCAAAAGGGGAGTGGCACGGCGGGAAATAGCATACTGCAATATGGATAGCTCTCTCTTTAGTCAGCTATAGCTGCACCCAGAGGTACCGTGCCTCCTCGTCCTTCTGGACGATACTGAGAATCTGCGTGAGGTGTGATCTGTAGAGGACTGCAACGCCTCCCGAGCCTTGAACCCCTGCTAATGTGTGGGCTGGAAGGCTGACTCCCACGTGTAATCTGCTATATATGGTAGTCCCCTCTTGGGGCTATGGTGTGTGTAGAAGATGATGTCCCTACGTGTGAGGGTCTCACTCATCCCTTCTGGATCAGACCACATAGTGCCGTTGCAATTCCATACAGATAGCCTCAACTATGTGGTCTCATAAGCCCCGCACCCCAATTTGGGGCAATGCACAGTGATGATGATGCAGCCATCTCTGTAGACAGCCCACTTGCTTGCCTTGGGGACCTTGTGTAGCAGTCACCATGGTGTCTCAATGATGTGCTACTTGTGCGGAAGTCAAATCATCCCCCATGAATATGTGTGCCCTTGAGGGCATCCTGTCTATCTAGGAAGGCCTGTCAACTGGTGGTGTCAGGGAAGTGGATGAGAAGAGACCTCTCACGTGTCATGTATGATGTCTTTCCCTGTTCTCCATGCATCTGCAAAGAGGGTCCCATCTACCCTGAGTTTTTGGCATAGGGTAAGTGCATCGGCCTTGGGAGAGGCCCCTGTTGGTAACCATTGGGTGCGCACATGTAGGGCCCTCGCCTTCCTGCATCTCTCCCTCCAAGGTTTCATTCATGATAGCTTGTGGGGCCCTTTGTTTTTTTACCACTTCTATCTGGTTGGGTTTCGTTGTATGTAGCTCTTCTCGCAGCTTGTCATTGGCAGCCTTTAGTTGCTCCACATCGGTTGTGAGTACCTGGTGTCTGCTGATGAGAAAGAAGAAAGAAAGAAAGTTGTATTTGTTGGAAATAAGTGCACACTAGGTGTACTATTTCTCTAGTCTAGTTTCAGTTCAGTCTTTGTGTCTTGAGTCTAGTGCCATGTGGCACCTCTACATTTATCCCATAAGTGAGTCTACTCAATCTTGTACTTCTCACCTATAAATTGTAGGTGTCACATCAATGAATAAATCAATCTTGTGTCTTGTCTACACTCATCTCAAGGTAACTCTTTGTCTTTCATTTTGTTCTTGTTTCATTTCTAGTTTTGCTCTTGCTTTCATATTTTCTACATGGTATCAGAGCAGGCTGCTCTTGTCCTGTGTTGCCCGCCATAGCTTCAGGCCACCATCTGCTGTTAGGACCAGCCTACTCACATCCAGTTCAGGCCGGGTCTGTTCAGTTGCCGTCCGGCCACTTTCTTGCTGCCGACCTGTTTTCCAGCAGCTGCTAGGAAGCCTGTACGTGTTCAGGCTCATACACAGCTCCTGGCCGACCTGTTTTTGACGTTGCAGCCCGACTGCTACAGCTGTCTATCTCTACAACAGTTTGCTCACGCCCTGATTACAGTTGCCGCCGCCGCCCCCTACAACAATCCTGAGTATATCACTGTCACGTGCATCCCGCACTTGGATGCCACGTAGACATTTCTGTACAGTAGGTGCAAGACCTGGGATGGTGAACTGGTCCCATGTGAGCCCAGTCCGGGACGAGTCAGCTAGGGATCCATCTCAGTCGTCCGAGGTCAGGTGTGCATTGTCCTGCACATGAGTCCAAGGTCAGGTGTGCATTGTCCTGCACATGAAGCAGTGCCAGTCCGCGCTGTGAGTCTCCCTCTGGAATGATGTCAGATGTGCTGTGTATCTGGTTTGCAACTGGATGCCAGGCCTCTGTAGGCATGTAGTTTGCATGTAGAGATGGGGCCAGCCCATAGGGCTACCCCAGGGCAAGGTTTTGCATTGGCATATTTAGCATGGGCATGGGGGAGGTATAGAACCACCCCCAAGGGGCCAGGAGGGCCCAAGATATTGCCCACCAGCCAAGGCAAGGGCTGGAGGGGCAGTCGGCCAGCTCTAGAGCCTCTGGACAGGCAGCCGACAGAGCTTAAAACCCTAGAACAGCAGGCGGCCAGGTGTGGGGGGCAGTCCCACACCTCTGCGCAGCATGTCCAGCAGCCAGGGTGCTGCCCAGAGTCATGCGCAGGCTGGACAGCCATCAAACCAGTGTGAAAACACTTTATTAAAGTGTGAACACAATTTATTAACAAGACTCAGTCGTGGGCTGTCCTGAAGCCAGCCGACTGCATGAAGGGAGGGGTATAAATACCCAAGTCTTAAATCATTTCTTCCATCTCATAATTCACCAAGAGCCTCAAGCATTCAAGGGCCAGGACAGCCAAGAGTTTTGCTAAAGCTAAGGGGTGAAGGACTGAAGGTCAAGGGCAGGTTTTCCAGCCAAGAAAAGGTCAAGTACTTTGTATTTGTTTCAGATTTACATCATTCTAATAAAGCAAATACACCATCCGTGGTGGGGGCCCTACAGAGGGTAATTGGGACCCAATACTGTGTCCTTCTCCATCTCCCCCTTCTCTCTCTATTTTCTGCACATCGTCTTTCAGTTTGTGCGTTAATTCCGTCGCGAAAAGAGTGCTGTTTTCTGAGTTTTGAAGTACCGATCCTTCTCCGAAGCTTCCGTCTATTACAGTGGTATCAGAGCCTACTTCAAGGACGAAGATTCAGCAAAGAAAACCAGAAAATTTTTCGCTCGTGTGGTTGGTTTTTAGACGCCGGTGGACTACCCCTTTCGGAGTGACTCCTGTCCCTCGAAGGACGGTTGGTTTTTAGCCTCCGGAAGCCTCCGGAAGTCTCCCACACAGATAGTGGATGGTCAGATTGCGTTCCGGAAAGGAACTGCATTTTCCCGCTATGGCGAACTTCGGCGACGAGAGAGAACCAGAACCATGGGACCAGAGTGCACCAGGCAGCCCAGCTCGGGCACCCGGCTTGAGTGTACAAGACATGTTCCAGCAGATGATGCGAGCAATCGCAGACCAGACAACCAAGTTGGACGAGCAGAAGGCGCGGATTTTGGCTCTGGAGGAGCGTTCTCGCTCTCCAGCGTCGCGTTTTCCATCTCCTCCTCCCTCTCCTTCCGTACCCCAGATACCAGATCCTCGTCACAGGGACCCTCTCGAGGGGTCACAGCCGCAGTCAAGCTCCTTGCTTGAGATGCAGATACGGGCATTGGAGATTCGACAACGAGAAGACGAAGCCATGCGACGAGTGGAACACGAGCGTTACCTCCGAGCTTTGGACGCCAGATTGACATCGGCGGCGCCCTCGAATCATTTTCCCGAGAAAATGAACTTCAGTAAGTATAATGGTAAACTCGATCCCACTACTCTGTATTCATGGTTACATCAATTTGAAGCTTACTTTGCCGCAGTTAGGAAATCAGATATTGACAAAGTGATCTTAGCCAGTTGGTATTTGGAAGGTGAGGCCATTCCTTGGTGGACTCAGTGGGCTCATGCCCACACCAGATCAGGTATGGCAGCTTATGGGTGGGACGAGTTCGTCCGTGACCTTAAGCAGCGGTTTTTACCGCCCCACTACCTTGAGCGACTCGAAGACGAGTTCAGGGGTGCGCGTCAGAATGCGCAACCAGTCCTTCAGTTTGCCAATAGAATTTCGACCTTGTGTCTACAATTAGGCTTATCTGATGCGGACAAGAAAGGGCAGTTTTTGTATGGCCTGGACACGCACATCCAATGGGAGGTGCGTATGTTTAGACCAGCCACCTTTGAGGACGCACTCTCGCTTGCGCAGAGTGCAGAAATGAAACACAATGGTGGCAAGCCCAAGACTTCCCAGCCGGCTTCTCCCAAGGCTAACACCTCGGGGGGCAAAAGCCAGAACCAGACGGGGTCTTCCCCAGGACAGAGCCCGGGAGCCTCTGGCTCCAAGAACTCGAACAATGCGTCTAAGCTTACTCCAGACCAGAAAGCGGAGGCAGGCAAGACAGGTGGCAAGTTGAGTGCTGAGGAGCTTGCTCAGTACAGGAAGGAGGGTAGATGTTACTTTTGTCACACAAAAGGACATACTTCTCGGGATTGCCCGAAGAAGCCTCCAAAGGCCGCCGCCGCCTCCACAGCTTCCGTGGTGAGCACAGCTCCCACACAGACCCCAGTGGCTACCCCTAGTTCTTCAACCCCCGGTGCTTCAGTTGGAGCAATTATTAGCCGGGAGCTCGAAGATAAGCAGAAGAGCGCCCATGACCAGGAGTATGAGCGCAACGAATTGCTCAAGTCCTTTGGCTACATAGGTGGCCAGAGAGTCGTTGTCTTGTTTGACAGCGGCAGCACGGAGGATGTGATCACGGAAGAGGCCGCTAGGCGTGCCCGCTTCGAGCTAACTCCGGTGGACAAACAAGTTGAGGGATTTAGCACAGGTATGACAACGAGCGTCAAGTATGAAGCTCTAGGTGCTAAATTAGTGATTCAGGGCATAGAGTTTGTGCGTGACTTTATGGTTGCCCCTCTTGTAGGAGCAGACATAATTTTGGGTATCCAGTGGTTTCACAAGTTTCTCCCTGATGTCAAGTGGGACAAGCACACGTTCCAGATTGATCGGAATGTGTCAAACACCCCTGTGACCATTAAGTGTGAGCCAGGTATTCCAAACTTTCCGCTCATAAGCCACTTGCAGGCTAAGCGAGCAGTCAGAAAAGGCGCACAGTGTGCGATGATTTACATCCAGACAGCCCAGACGGTGGCCAGTGCTTCCGAGAAGTACTCGGTTCTCCATGAAAAGTTCCAGAAGATTTTTCTTCGGGACAGTCTCCCTCCCCAGCTTCCCCCGTCCAGACCGGAGGATCACAAGATTGACCTCCTCCCAGGCTCGGAACCCCCGAGCAAGTTTCCGTATCGCCTTTCTAAGGCAATGGAATCGGAGTTGGACCGCCAACTCCAAGAATTGTTGCAAGCTGGCTTCATCCGCCCCAACGTGTCGCCATTTGCAGCACCGATCTTATTTGTCAAGAAGAAAGATGGGTCTTCTCGGTTGTGTGTCGATTATCGTGCACTCAACAAGCTGACGATCAAGAGCAGATTCCCGATGCCTCGAATTGACTATATTCTCGAGAGGCTGAATGGAGCTAAGGTGTTCTCTAAATTGGATTTAAAGAGTGGGTACCACCAGGTTCGGATTGTTGAGGGGGACATCCCCAAGACAGCTTTCCGTACAGAACGGGCCCACTATGAATTTGTGGTCATGCCATTTGGTTTGACGAACGCCCCAGCTACATTTAACCGCATGATGATGCGTATTTTCCGGGAGTTGATTGGAGTGTGTGTGTTCATATTTTTGGACGACATACTCATATTTTCAGCTACAGTTGAGGAGCATGACATTGATGGGGAGAAAGTCCTTAAGTTGCTGGAAAGCAACGAGCTCTATATCAATGAAAAGAAGTCAGAATTTTATCTGTTCCAGGTACATTACTTGGGATATATAATCAGTGCCGAAGGCATTCGACTTGATCCGGCTAAAGTGGCCGAGATTGTTAACTGGGAAGTACCTCAGACTGCTTATGACATTAGATCATTTGTGGGTATATGCCAGGCATATTCCACCCACATTGACAAGTTTTCTGATCTCTCGGCAGACCTCACCGATCTGCTAAAGGGAGTGAAAACAAGGAGGCAAAAGATTCGAATGCCTCCACGAGCGTTGGAGGCATTCCAGAACCTCAAGGTGGCTTTGTCAGAAGCGCCTTGTCTAGCCCTTGCCTTGTGGGACGAACCATTTCAGGTGATCACCGATGCGAGTAACATCGCAATTGGAGGGGTATTGCAACAGAATGGTCATCCAGTAGCTTACATGTCTCGTAAGTTACTGCCCGCCGAAAAGAACTACTCAGTCTACGATCGTGAACTCCTAGCAGTTATACAGGCCTTGAAACATTGGAAACATTTCCTGTATGGCCGTGACTTTGAGGTTCGCACTGACCATCAGGCATTGCGCTGGATTCAGACGATGCCAAGTGCACAGTGGAGTGATCGACAGCACCGCTGGAGTCAGATATTCCAGCAGTTCGGTGGTATGATTGAGTACCTTCCAGGAAAGGCCAATCCAGTGGCCGATGCTTTGAGCAGGAAGGGACAAGTATCTGCGATTCAGACCACTAGACTTGACCTTGTTGGTACTGGACTAGAAAACATGAAGCACACGTACGCGGATTCCGAGGAATTCGGTACTCAGTGGGAACAGGCATTGGATGCCACAGGACCATGCCATTTTCTGATACGCGATGGTTGGCTTTACTACAAAGGCCGACTGTGTGTCATGAAAACATTCCGGGCAGCTCTTCTCCATGATGCCCATGACGCCATTACAGGTGGTCATAGGGGCATGAATTCGACTCTGGAGAAGTTAGAACGGCAATACTATTGGCCAAAGATGAGGCGTGATGTGTTTACATATGTACAACGCTGTGACATTTGTCAAAAGGTGAAAGCTCCTCGTGGAAAGAAGATAGGGTTGTTACAGCCTTTGCCAATTCCTGAGGGTCCTTTCCAAGACATTTCGATGGACTTTGTCACAAATCTGCCTCCCAGTCCGAGTAAGCGTAATACACAGTGTTTGACTATTGTTGACAGGTTCAGCAAATTTGTTATGCTTATTCCTTGCAGGGCCAATGTGACCGCCGAGGATGTTGCCCAGCTATTCATTCGGCATTGGTACCCGATTGGTGGGATTCCTAGGACCATAGTGTCAGACCGAGATGCCAAGTTTACCAGTCATTTTTGGAGGGCATTGTTTGATAATTTTGGTACTAAGTTGAATTTTTCCAGTGCATTCCACCCACAGACAGATGGCCAGATAGAGATATACAACCAGTTGGCCTTTGATGTGCTGAAGTGTTATGTCCACGATCAGCAAGGTAAGTGGGAATCGTTTTTGCCTTTAGTTCAAGCTGTTTTAAATGACTCTTTTTCTTCAGCTATTGGCAGGACTCCATATGAGGCAGCGTTTGGAAGACCTTTCCAGTCGTCGTTAACCAGGACGTCGTCTTCAGTACCAGAGGCGAACAGAGTGACGGAGTCTTACCAGGAGATCCTAGAGTCCGTCAAAGACAGATTGGCTAAAGCGCAAGAGGCCTGCACTCGACAGGCCAATAAAGACCGAAGGGACATGAAGTTTTCGGAAGGAGATTGGGTATATCTTCGGATTATGAAGCAAAGATTAAAGCAGGTGGGCAAGCGATGCCCAAAGTTGTCTTTCAGGAGCTTCGGACCATTCCCCATCCGGAAAAAGATTGGGTTTGCTGTCGACCAGTTTATAGAGTAGAAGAACCAGTCGGCTGCAGCATATGAAATGATTTATTGTCCTAGACCTGGCCGACCAGCAGTCGGCCAGTCCATGTGATTATTCCCAAGCCTATAAAAGGCATTGTTGCTCATCGTTTTCAGTATTCAGCCCCTTGTTTGGCTGGATCATAGGATTAGTCATAGACTAGGATTTGATTAGGTATTCTACCTTTTCCAGAAGGCAGCCTATGGCTTCAAGGACACTTGTACCTTTTTGTACTATATGATATTCTGAATACACAGCTATCTCTCTCTCTCTCTCCTCTCTCTTCTGTTTGTGTTTTGCATCGTTGTGTTCCCAGATGGTGTTTAGGGCTGAAAGAAGGATCCTAGAGCTTCCACATGTAACATAAATTGGAATATTGGAAACTCTCTACTTGGCCACTTTATGTCAAATTGAGAATAGTTCAATTGATTTTGATGGCTTATATTTAGTTTTTTCTCTCTTCTGGCATGGTCTAAAAACCAGATCTCTTGTTTTATGACAAAAAGCATTGAGATCTTTTGGTAAAATTTTCATTATAAGAAGGCCTTGCGTCTCCTTAAGTATGAGTTCATATGCTCGCCGAAAATGCATGTAGAGCTTAACATTTTGAATATCCATTATCATGTTATGGCATGCAAAGCCACTTTGCTTCCTACTTTTGTGTAGCAATAAGCCTGGACGCTTCTGATTGCAGCTCTCTGCTTTAATGTGAACACAGATGCAATTGGTAAATGGCAGCTAGCTCACTGGGAACTTTTATTTGGCTATGTGGAGATTAAGATTTCAGAATGCCCTTATGTCTCTCTTGTCCTTGCAGACTGGAAGCTTGTTTTGCAATATATTTAGTGGTTGGGTAGACCACCTGAGACTGGCAATACTTTGAGACAAGAAAGTTTCTTTTGGAGTCATGCATTCCCTGCTCCTTTGGCTCTCTGTTCCCCTTGGCGAGCTTACTTTCTTTTTACAAAAGGCATTTGGGTTTGCCAAGATGTTGATGCGGAATGAAATGTTATGTCCTTTCCTCAAGCTCAAAGCCATTGGCAGTTGGGTATGCACTAGAGACAAAATGTTGGTGGGAAGCTAACCTCGCCGTTGAGTTTTGTTGCGAGAACACAATTAGAAGTTAAATTTGATTGTTGGAAGCCTTTGACTCTCTGTGTGCATCGCGAATGTTTTTGGAAAGATGGAGATCATGAACTCACACACACACTTTTTTTTTTTTGTGGTAAAAACATTGTCTATATTAATGTAGAGAGTGAAGCCCTAAAAGAGGGATCTTCACTATGACATACATCTAGAAACAATGAAAAATAATTCAAATTGAACTTGATCAATGTGTGGTAATTGTTACCTGTCATGCCAAGATTGTCTTAAAGATTGACGGAAGAAGAGGTACTTATAAATCTTTAACGAATGGAAAACCTTTTGATTACGAGCAACCCATATAGTCCATAGTGTCCAAAATTGCAGCCAGGCAATAAAGAGAGCATATTTATCCATTCGTTGTGCATATTTTCCAAACATCCAAAAGTTCATGGAAAAAGCGTTTCCAAGAAGTCTCACAAGTAATCTAGAAAGTCGTCTCAAAAAAGATCTACTGTTTGAACAATATCAAAATAAATGCTACATTGTGTCTTTTTGATGCCAACAAGAAGGGCATTTAGCAGATGCAATATGCCCGTTTTCTAGAAATTCTCCAATGGCTAATACTCCAGCAATACATCTCCACATGAAAACTTTTTGCTTCAGAGGTAAATTGCTATCCCAGATCTCATGCAAATTTTACTTCCACCATTTTGTAGTTTGATTGATTCCCCAAAGATGATAAGCATAATAAAAAAACCATGGTACTGGAAGAATCAATGGATATAATCTAGAAGCAGTGAGCGTTTTTTCAAAAAAATAAAAAACGTGTACATTTCAAAACGTCCCAATTTTTGGGACGCGTTTTTTTAATGATAGTTTTTTAATTAAAAAATTTAAAAAATAATTAAAAAATTTTGGGATGCGTTTTAAAAAAAACAAGAATGCTCAATGTTGAATGGTCATTGGTAAATCAATATTAAAGTTGGCATTGTCGCCACCAGACCCATGGGGGCCTGGGGCCATGTGAATGTATTATCATTATGATTTAATGAATTATGATAGCCATAGGCTTCAAATTGTTCACTCTTGAGTTTTTATGTACAAGTTTAACTTTTATAGATGAAATCTATGGTTCCTACGGTTAAAAACTATATATACAGGCCATAATTATAGCTAAAAAAATTAATGAATAAAAAACTTATTTTAAAAACTTCCCCAAAAATAAAAAACATTTTTAAAAGTATAAAACTTGTATAATACTTTCTGTTTTAAAAACGTCTGGCAACTATGGCAGTGAGCTAGTGAGCTGTGATAAAGGGACTTCAGGGAATGGTCCATGTTCCATTCTATGCAAAGTCCAGTCTTCAAGCCGCCTTTCAATAGGGTCATCCAATAACTCACCAAATAATGGCTGTAACTTCTCTCTAATTAGTGTCTAAATTGGTCTGCAATGCATGCCTAAATGCCAATGTTGTTGTGCTTCTCGAAAAGACATTACTCTTCCTTCATTAGTGATGACATCTTGACACAAGTAAATCTCTCTTGTGGACAGGAAGTATGCCTTTCTTGGAGAGCGCAAAGCAAGTGGACAATCAAATGCTCGACTCCAATGTAGACTTTCTTGTCGTAGAGAATTTCCTATCTCTGGGGTCTACTCGACCAATGAAGATATTGTAAAACCTTTTGCCAATATTTAATTAGTCGAGTAGAATAAGGGCATCCGACAATTTTGCTAGTCACATGACCTGCCAAAAAGTGAGCTCCCATTTATCAAAAGAGTCAACTTTAAAGTTTCGACACATGTTAAAGATCATTTAAGTCCATGGTTGGCTTTGTGCAAAGTATGTTGAAAGCATAGTGCATTTTCTGGCCAAGACATGATAATGAATATTGAGAATACTCAGCCCACCATGCATTTTGGGGGAACATATACAATCAGATTTCAGCAGATGCAGGCTTTTTTTTTTGGTTAGAAGTCTTCCAAAAGACTTCCATCACTTTAGACGTAAAAGAATTAAGCTGCTTTTTTGTCCACACCAAAGTGGGAGGAAAAATTGTATGCATGCATAAGAATTGATTGCACAATTATGAGGCGAACATGCAAAGGCCATGTAGATAAATGGCAGTAATCCAGCTTCACATGGAGTTTTGGCAAAACCCAATGTCTGGCATCTTTAAAAGAAATATTCCAATCTAATGGATAACCCAAATGGTGCACTATCTCATGAGGTTGGCATATAATTCCTGGCCACAAGAAAGCATGCCAATCTGATTGTTTGAGAGACAACAAAGTAGACTTCCGAAAGTTGATAAATAGCTCTACTGCTTCTCCAAACAAATGTAATGCTTGCATTAGACATTGTAGATCCTCTCTTGTTTTTTGGAAAAAGGAAAGAGTCATGAGTATAGGCTTGAGCAATGATATTGCCTCCAGTAGGCAATTTCAAATCATGAAGATGATCTTGTTCAGAGATCACATCCATATGAATATGCAGAGGATGAGTAGCAATAGCATACACCAATGCACGCAAGGGGCATCCTTGTCTTACTGAGCGGCCCGATACCCATTGAGAAGACAATCCTTTTCCTAGGATACAACGAGCTATGCTATCTTTATACAACCAGTAAATAACATTTTGCATTTTAGTGCCAAAACCAAGCTTTTGCATGACTATAGAAATGTAATCTCATTGAATTGTGTCAAAAGTCTTGGCTATATCTACTTGTAGTAAGAACATAAGCATTACAAATATTGTGTGTGATTCGTCGTCGAGGAACAAATCCATATCGTGCCGGGTGTCTGCCTTTATGCAGAATTTTTGACAATCTATTAGCAAGCATTTTGGTGATGATCTTGTAGATTACTGGCATTAATGTGATAGGCCGCCAATCTGATAGGTTTGTGCAGAGATTTCTTTTAGGCGCGAGTTTTACAAGTCTCTCTTGCCACGATGGGGGCATAATGCCTTCTATCGAGGATTGATTCATCATGTGTAAAAGAGGGCTTGCAAGTTGATTCCAGAATTGCAAAAAAAACTCTATTGTTAAACTATCCCAACTAGGGGATTTCCATCTTACCAAAGATCTAACCGCCCTAGTCAACTCACATTGAGTAAAAGGCATTTCGGATTAATCAGCATGCTCATGATCCATAATCACATGAACATGAGACAACAATTCTACTTGAGCTTGCATCACGATATGAGACATTTGATTCAGAGTAGCAAAAGCATGGCAAAAATGAGATACACATTCAAATTCCAACTGGTACAAGTTTTGAGTCCATTGACCATTGGATTTTCGTATTTTGGTAATACATTGCTTCATTCTAGCTGCATGTAAGCTTAAAAAAAAAGCTTTCAAAGAACCTCACTCATCGAGAAGAGGTTTTTGTCCGGACTTGACTTGCCATTTATGGAGCTTCCTTTGGTCATTGTTTGTGATCATGTGCTTAGCATGTTGTAAACACCCTTCTTCTTCATGAGAAAGAGCACATGTATGGCTTAATTCTTCCTGCTCTGCTGGATGTCTTGCTTGGCCATAAGAAGGTGTTGTCTTTCTATGTCCATATACCATTTTGCATATTCTTTGATGATAGTTTGCATGTGATGTGCAAAGTGATACCAAGCAATATCTATGTCTTCATATATCTCAGCTTGAAGAGTATCAATAACATCTGCAACCATATCTCGATACAGTTGATGAGTTTTAGCGTGAATTCTGTTACGAACACACACACACACACACACACACACACACACACACACACACTACTACACTCATAAGAGTGGGTTCACACACAAACACTACCACACCCATAGGAGTGGGTTCACACACAGGTAAGACCTTGATTCCCAACATACCATACTCTACTGTGGTCCTTGAGTGCTACCTGCCTCAAGGATTCCAGGGCAAGCCTAGGGTACCTGTGTGGATCCATGTCACTGATGCGATGGTGGTATGTGACTGTTTGGACCACTACCATCGGGGCTGCAACAAACTTTGCGTGAATTATCTCGTGTGGGACTGATAATTTGCTGCGGATCATACGGGATAACATCATGACCTGGGGCCTCTCAACTCGTTCCTAATCCTCATAAGATAAATCTGGCCCCCAAAAAGCTGCTCCATACATCAAGGCTAGTGTGATGAAGGTGTCAAAAAGCCAACCCTTTGTTTTGGGCTCTTGGAAATGTGCCTGGAAGCACCGCCACTAGTGGAGAATGACACACATGGGGATTGGTGATGCCACATCCATTAAGGGGCTGGAGTCGTGGGAGGCCCGCTGAAGAAAGTATAGTCCATTGGGTGTCTCATGACCCATGGTGGGTCTCTAGTGCACTCGGGGAAGAGTGTTGAGATTGTGGAGGAGCAAATTACTTTCTCCCTTGGGTTCGAGTATTGCTGCGAGGATATGTACTGAGGTTGAGGGGGGTCAAGGGCTGTAGGTGGGTGGGTGGGTATTGCTCCTCGACACGAGGGGGAGGGGGGAGTTGGGGGGGGGGGTGGTTTGCGCAGTGATTGGGGTCGAATCTGCAAGTAGAGCGTTTGAAGGGGGCTAGAGGGTGGAACCGAGTGGGGGTCTGGGTAGTGGAGAAGGGCCATCGAGCATGCGAGGTCGGTATCTTGATCCTCTTCTAGGATATCCTTTGTCGGTTCCATTGGGGGATCCAAGGATAAATGCTCATAAGGCTTGCCATCCGAAAGTGTTAGCTTGGGTTCGGTGCCCGATTGGGTTTGGCGTCAGCCATGGTGGGGACAACATCTTCGACATGGCGTCTGCCACTTTTGCCTATCGGGTGTGTGCGGCTGCGGGACTTGGTAGGGGTCTCCGTAGTCTACTGATGGATCTTGAGGAAGAGGTTGGTAGAGGGAGGTTGCTGGTGAGGATGAGGCTATCGTGGAGCGCGGCAAGATGGCACACCAGAGCCGTTGTCACTTGGAGCTCGACATGACTATCTTGTACTCGTGCACCAACTGGGACAGGCCTGCAGTAGGGGACCCATCTGGCGGCATACAAACGATGCCTATCTATGCAATCCAGGCAACTCCACCCATTGCAAGAAATGTGAACCATCTGCATGACTGTCGACGTTAGAAGGGAGGTTCTATAGAACGGCGATATGAGAACGGCAATATGGCGCACCAGAGCCCTTGTCGCTTGGGGCTCGACATGACTATCTTGTATTCGTGCACCAACTGGGACAGGCCTGCATTAGGGGACCCATCTGGTGGCATACAAACGATGCCTAAGCAATCAAGGCATTTCCACCCATTGCAAGAAATGTGAACCATCTGCATGACTGTCGATGTTAGAAGGGAGGCTCTATAGAATGGCGATATGAGCACGCAAATGGTTAGTAGTCCCACTATCCTCGCAATGGTACTTGGTGCCCTTTTTTTCTTTGAAAAAGAGGCTTTGATTAAGTAAGATTAAAAAAAAAGACAAAAAGGAAGATTTCAGATCAAGCAAGGGGGGAAATTTCAACCGATCTGGTGCCTTGTGCTACTAGCAAGCTCCCATATGAGAAGTAGTGAAAAAGAAGCCATGATCCCACTCTCGCATGAACTGGCCACGCTTCCTCTGCAGCCCTCGAAGGTCCTTGAATCCTGGCCCATGGGGGTATCAATCTAGTGGAAGCTCCCATAGCCTATTCCAGTATGTCATTGTTTGGAATAGAGCCTCTGTCACTATTGGTGCAGCTCCCATCTCTGCCCGCACAATCTCATGTGGCACTGATGGCTTACTCCTAATCATGCGCGAGATCATCGCCACTAGGGGCCTTTCCATCGGCTTCCACCCATCATATACCTCCTCTGTATCTATCTCGGCTGGCTCTCTCCCCTATCTCCTCCTATGGTATAAGCTGGGACCCAGATGGGGGCACCATATGATAGTGCAGGTGTAACTAGAGTATCAAATAGCCAAAGCTTCGTCCGCGGCTCCTGAAACTGTATCTGTGAGCATTGTCTCTCTAGCGAGCCAAGGGCTGCATATCCCCTCATCAATCTAGCTTCAATCGCCTTCTGCATCGAGAACTGAGGTCCAGCAAAAGTGACTTTTATGAGTCAAGTCACATGCAAAGTACGGGCTCCAAGAGGCGACTCAGATATCATACTTAGCACTATCGTGTTGAAGTAAGCCTGCCCCTTGTCTCCTTATCTATTTGGTCTATACATTGATGAGATCTCGGATTACACAGACAGAGAGGGAGGACCAGGAGCACATTTAGCAAGAGTCTTGATATCGATGCTCTTGTATGTCGATGATATTGTTCTTATTTTTGATTTACCAGAGGGGCTGCAAAGGCATTTGGATGCATTACGGGCCTTTTGCGAGGACCGGGAAAGACCAAGGTCACAATCGTTAACACCTCCGCACAGTGGATAGGTAGATCTGCAGTACAGTTTACATATAGTGGAGAGCCTGTGTAATGATCCCCCAAAGCATCTTTGTTGGCACTCCGATATCCTGCAGTCTCCTGATCAGTTTGGCCCGTGGGACGGTATCAGCAGTATATCCAATGCCCATGAGCTCTCCCCTCCTCAATGATCCTCGTAGTGTAAAGATATGATCTAGTATGGAGTGCCCTCTCCTGAAGCCTGTCTTTCTTGGTGCTTTGAGTCTCTGCTCCTCGGACCATCTACTAAGCTCATGCCCCAAAATCGAACCATAAATCTCTTTCAAGATAGGTACAATAGTATTCGATCACCAGCTGACAGGGAAGCCCTCACATAGAGCCCTGTTAAACATGTGAACCAGTAAAGGGGCTAGTGTGTCACTAGCATGAGAGAACTGATTGGTGAGGAGTCCATCATGATCCTGTGCTCTCCTAGTCTGCATCCTGTCAATAGCATCTCTTACCATGCTCAAGTGAAAGAAGGAAGAGTGTGGGGGATGAAGTTCAGGTGGATGGGGGAGAGGTGGCTGCTCGGGGGCATGGTAGAAAGAGGTGGCATAGGTGTGCTAGGTGCTGGGTGAAGTAATCGGAGTCGACAGGCGAGGATCCTGGAAGATCTTCCAGGCCTCCTTACGGTCCCTCCCAAGAAATAACTGGTACAGCTCTTGCTCAAGCCTGGCTAGGTAGGCTCTCTTCTTCCTCCGTGTGAGACATCGGAAGATCTCTCGCACCTGTTGGTGAGTGGTGGATCCTAGCGCCTACCAGCTATTCTGTGGGACAGCCCCTCCTGGTGATGTAGGGATGGCTTTGGAGTGCGGGAAGGTGGCTACAGTGGACGTATGGATGGTGACTGCGAGCTGTGTGGTAAGCTCATCAAGTGGGATGTGGGGGTCTAGGTCAGAGAGGATGCGGTAGATGTGATCAGAATAGATGGAAGAGGTCTCTCTGTTGAAGTGGTATTCTGGGTGGTGGTGATGGAGAAAAGTAGGTGGTTGGGTGGTGTATCGGCATGTGAGGGAGAAGGCCAGGTATGCATGGTCGGCTGCAACACTGATGGAGCGAGGCGAGATGGTAAACTCTGGAATGAGTGGGATCAGAGAGAGGGATCGCACTAGATAGTCCAATGTAGTGGCTCCATGTCTGAAGGGGTAGCAGGTGAAGGAGTTGGATCCAGGCCATTTGCATAGGCCATTATAATTGGCTAGCCTATGAGCTCCGCCGAGGGCTAAGAGATACTCTCCATAGTCTGTGCGGGCTGCTGTATCTTGTGATGTTGGCTCTAGATCATCTGTCTCAAAGAAGGATACCTGTGCACATGTGGTGTGGGCATTGAAGTCTCCAGCTAGGAGGATGCCCCCTCGACTGGAAAACTTCATAATGTCATCATAAAGGGGTAGGTACGGGGACTCTCCATGGGTGGCATATCTAGAAGTGCTGGGTGCAAAGTAGCACACTGCAAGGTGGATGTCCCGGGCCCTCTCTGTCCAGATCCTCACCCACAAAAACCGTGCATCCTCATCCCGCCCGACCACCGGTATCACATGCTGACGCTCCTCCGTGTATAGTAAAGCCACCCCTCCCGACCCCTGGGTACCCACTATTGTGCGTGGCTGTGGGCAGTGAACAGACTCCCATCTGTATCCTCTCACCTCTGGAACATAGTAACATAAAAACCCGTTTTGCCCTCTTGAAATGGCATGAAACATTTCTGGCATGAAACGTTTCAAAACAAAAGGAAACTTGCCCATCGAAATGGTAATTCGCCCAAATGTTAAGTGAGGTTAAAAAAAAGGGTAGAAGGTTTTTCTTGCGAATGCAATTTTTGATGTCGTTTCCATCCTTGTTTGGTGCCCATTTGCCACTTCACGCATCCGACGCTTCTTCTCGGCCGCAACTTGTTGCTTTGCCTCTTCTCCTTGTCGACTCCTCCTTTTCGCTCCTTCACTTCTTCTCCTCCATGCCTCCTCTTTCTCTTCCCTTTTCCTCTTTCTCTCTTCTCCTCCACCGTCCACCCCTCCTCTTCCCTCCTCTTTCCTCCTCCTCTTTCTCTCCTTTTCTTGTCTTCCAAGTTTCTCTCCTTTTCTTCTCACCTCCTTCCCTTTTCTTCTCACCTCCCTCTTTCCTTCCAACTTGTTTCTTTCCTCCTCTCTTCCTCCCCTTTTCTTGCCCAAATTTTGAAAATACCAAAAAAACTACTCCCAAAATCATGAATTTCATACCCACTAGTCCCAAAAAATGTATCTTCATCTTTCTGTTGGCTATGTTATAAATTTGGTATGTGTATATAATGAGTGTCATTTCGAAACCTTTGCGTTTCGTCCAAAACAGACGAAACAAAACCTTCGAAACAACGAAATGACGAACCGTTTCATGGCTCTGGAACATAGTTGTTTGCGAGATGCGTACCGCAGTACAGGCACGAAAAGTACGGGACGGTGCAAAATGAGTAGTGCGAAACTGTTCCGAAACGTTTTTGACGCCGGTGGACATTTCGGTCCAGCGAAATGAACGTACCGTCGTACCGTTTCGTACCGTACGTCAGCGAAACAGACCTGGAAAAAAATGCCCGTTTTACACCGTTTTTTTTTGGGGCCCGTTTGTGATCGTTTTTTTCCGCCCGTTCTTTCGCGCGTGTCTGCTGTTTGTTGTAGCCGTTTTTTTGTGTGCCATGGATGATGGGCCACATGGCCTTGGCCCTTGGATCCCTTTAGGGCCTAGGCTTTCACCTCCATGCTAGTTTCTAGAGCCTTGGCCCTTGTATAAGAGCTCTCAAGGTCTCTCCCTCTCTTATCATTCAAGGCAAGCTCTCTCAAGCTCTCTCTCTCTCAAGGTTCTATCTATCTCCCAAGCTCTCGCAAGCTCTCTCTCTCTCAAGGCTCTTCACTGTCCAACCTGCACCTCCTCTCTCCTCCTCTTGTCGCCTATACTTGCTTCTTTACTTGCAGTTGGCCACCTATGGGGGCCACCAGCTGAGGACCAAAATCAGTACTAGAAGGGGTACCCCTTAAATTCAACATGGACAGCTCGCCGAAAACAAGGAAAAACGGGAAACGGAAACAGAAACGGCTAGGAAATGGCAACCGTGGGAAACGGAAATGGAAACGGCTAGGAAACGGCACATATACTTGATAAATTAAACTACAGAACCAAAGCAACAGGAAGGAAGCAACGGGCAGGAAGCGAAGGCCATCAGCGCACGTTTTTTTTTCAACGGGCATCGCATGCGTTACGGGTGGGCTAGCCATCGTTTTTTTTTTTGGTTTTATTTATGCCACATGGGCATCCAACCTCAGCGAATTATTTTGGGCGGAACCTTACTTTTTTTTTTGGGCGGAAAAAATGCCACGTAGGTCAGCGTCGAGCATCCCCTTTCCTGGCCGTTTTCGTGAGGTTGACATTGGGAAACAACATTTTCCCATTTCGGGGCACTGTTTCCCTCGTTTCGTGTGACTATAATCAAAACATGCGTGACTACCATGAGAGAAGTATGCAAAATGCAGGATACGGACATTGAGCAACTACAAAAGAAGAGAGAAGGGAAGAGGGGGCATCAAAGAGAGAGGAGGAGGCGCAGGTTCGAAGAGAGAAAGAGGCAGAGGTGGGGCAGTGAAGAGAGAGAAGGGAAGAGGGGACAGTTGTCACATGCACCTTGCACTGTAGTGCATGGTGACAAGCTGGCTCATCATCATCAGTGCAACATTATACATTATTAGTATCTTTTTTGGGATAATAATTGTCATAGGCCGTGACCCCATTGTAATCTTCAGTCTAGGATAAGTCAGGCACGAGCTACGTAGGTCATTCTTAGCCTTAGATAGTCAGTCAGTCAGTCAGTCCAAGTTCCTTAACCCACTTGAAGAGATGCATTCATGCACGTAGAGTCAGTAGAAGCCTTAGAGTTTGCATCAGGACATGTGTGCATTTATGCATAGCATTCATTTCATATGCATATAGGCCATCTAGACCATTGCAGAAGCCTTTAGATATCATCTATTATTTATTAGAATATTTTTGGCATTTTTCCCATAATTTCGAGCATGTAATATCATTTATTTATCATGCATCAATCGTGGAGAATAAAATAGCTACAGTCGGCCAGCCCTTCAGCCAACCGACTAGCACCTCACACTCATATAAATAGGCTTGCTTTTGCACCTTTCATTCATTCATATCATAATTCAGCAATCGAGCATCAAGCGTTGGAGCCTTCATTCTCAGGAGCATCATCAAGCGTTGGAGCCTTCATTCTAAGGAGCATCAACGATTGAATATTCAACATCTAGAGCACTTCAGCCCTCAGCGTTTTCAGCCAGCGTTTCATCCTTTAGCAACTAGGAGCATCAACGCATGTGCAATCAGCAACCATCATCAAAACGCATCAGCATACAGCATTCAGCCTTCAGAATACCTTGCCTTTTCTGCATAGGAGAAGTTTTCAGCATACATATCTTCATCGTTTTGCTACTTCACTTTGGTGAAGGTAAAACTCAGCATTCATATTCATTTCAGCATTCATACATAGTCTAGAACAGTCCCAATCAACCCCTTCTCTCAGCCTTAGATTTGCAGCCTTCCTACATCCATTGGGAAGAGTGCATACGCTCGAGATTGGTCATCATTGGTGCTTCTACAGCCGTGTATAGTTCAGCCCGACTCTTGGTCTTTGTAGATCTTGCGTTTGGCTTATCGTCAGTCCACCGTCAGTCTCTTCAAAACAATAAAGCAAATACTATTCCGGTAACGGGATAGGGGGCCCTTTAGTGGGTAATTCGGGACCCCATACGGTGTACAGTTTCCATCTCTCTCTCTCTCTCTCTCTCTCTCTCTCTCTCTCTAATCTCTTAAAGTTTGAAGTCTAAAGTGGATTGCTAAACTCGCGAAACTCAGGACACAGAAGACGGTGTGAGCATTTGTGTGACAGGATCCTCAAATTACGAATACTTCCACTGCATGTTACAGCAACGAATAGTTAGAAAGAGGCGCAGGTGGGGCAGCGGGCATGTGGGGAAAGCGGAGAGAGAGGAGGCGTAGTTTGAGAGAGAGAGAGAGAGTTGCAGGTGGGCGACAGTAGGACAGCGAAGAGAGAGAAAGAGGCGCAGGTGGGGCAGCGAATGAACAAAGGCAGCGAACGAAGAGAGAGAGAGAGAAAGAAAGATTTTATTAACGTCTTCCAAAAGACCGAACTCGGTCTATGAGACAAATTAGTGTACCTATGTGGGGTATCCTCTGTCATCCCAACAAAATGAAAAAGTACTGAACTAAAAAGCTGAATCTGGGTGTGCAATAAGTACAATGAGTGGGGGAGGGGATGGAGCATACAATCATGATATGCAACCTAGCTAGCTCCATCTTGTACCGTACTTGGGGTATAAAATGGTATACATCAATGAAGGGGGTGTCCATAGCTCCCTGAAGAACATGCCTGGGTCTGCTCTGAAGCGAGCCAGTCGCTCCGCACCCTCTCATTGAGCTCTCTGTCATCTCTCTCTGGTATAGGCGTGGTGTCCGAAAGCCAGGTTTCCTCTGTCTCCTGCGGGCTCTGAGTGTCTTTGCTCTCTGGAGAGTAATTCCCTGCTGTGTAGGGGCTGGGTGTGGGGTGGATCTTTGAAAAAATGTAGTAATCTGTGTCTGTCGTCCCCCCTCAATGTGGAGCTGTTTGAGCCTGTAATGATGTCTCTCTGTGACGTTTGTCTAGAATGAATCTCCCTAGTATGCGTTGGTCTGCTGCCTCAAAGATCTGGCGTAGGGAATGTGGCTCTCTGAATAAAATGGGATATCTTTCTCTTATGGCTGTATATGCTTTGCATGTGCATACATAATGCTCCTCACTCTCCACCTCCTCTCTGCACAATCTGCGTACCCTCTTCTCTCGGGGGATCCGTGCTGCTGTGCCAGTCTCGATCTCCAATCGATGTGATGAGACTCTAAGCTGACCAATAGCTACTCGGGAGCTGTGTGGTAAAAAGCCCTCCATGTATCTAGGCCTCTCTATAAATCCATCATCAGTGATACCCATGAAGTGATCTCTGTAGTATAGCATCTTCGGTGGAAGAGGCTGTGCAGGCGATATTCATGTCTCGTGTATAGAGGTGCCATAGGTCCTGTCTCAATACTCTGTTCCTCTCACTATGAGAGAGACGGATATGTGGTGCATCCCTGTCATACTGGAATGGTGGTAGATGATCCATGTCTAGGCCATGCTGTGAGAACCAATGTGTGACCTGTGCATACCATGATCCTCTGTCTCCTGCCTCAACGAGTTGTCTAGATGCCTCAAAAGCTCTCTATGACAATCTGTCCTGTGGCATCTCTCTGAATCTGTCTTAGCAGGCATACAGTCTGGAATATGGCCTCTACCATCATAGGAGGCGCAGCAAACTCTGTTCGGATAATGTCATGAGGTACTGACGGTTTGCTGCGTATCATGCGTGTCATCATGAGGGCTTGTGGTCTCTCTATTTGTGTCCACCAATGGGTAGCAAGGCTTGGCGCCCATAGCGTTGCTCCATATATCAGTGCCGGTGTGACTAATGTGTCAAATAGCCACCGCTTCGTCTGGGGCTCTTGAAAATGCGCCTAGTGGCACTGTCTCTCTAGCATAGCCAATGTTGCATATCCCCGTGTCAATCTAGCTCTGGCTGCTGAACCCATGGTGAAGCGTGTGGCTGCTGCTGCAGAGAAGGTAACCCCTAGGTACACGTATGATGTCACCACCTCCACCTGGCGTCCTGCGAGGGTGAATGTCAGTTGACTCCTGCCTTGTCTCGATGTATGAAAGACCATAACCTTGGTTTTTCCAAGGTTCACTGTAAGACTCCTCTGTGTGTGCAGAAATCATCGAGTGCATGTAGATGCTATTGTAGACCTCCTGGAGACTCCGACACTAATACAATATCATCAGCATAAAGCATAATATGTACTGAGGTACGTGCTAGATCAACTCCATCTCGGCCTCCCGGTGTAATGAAGTTAGCCACCTCATCAATGTATAACCCAAATAGCGTGGGGGAAAGTGGGCATCCTTGCTTCACACCAATGGTGCTAGCAATAGTCTCGGACATACCTCCTGGGCATCTGACTCGCCCAAAAACCTGCTCATATAATGCATAGATGCCCCACGTTATATTTTTTGGTATGCCAAGATACTGCAGGCGTTGAAAGAGCCTCTTTCGTGGTACTGTGTCAAATGCCTTGCGGAAATCCACAAAGCAGCAATAGAGCTTTCTCTTCCTCACTCTGGCCTGATCAATCATAGATCTCAAAGTGAATACATGGTCAGTGGTAGAGAAAGCTCTCCTGAAGCCTGCTTGCCCTGATGAGCGTAAACCTGCTCGCTCAGCATATAAGCTAAGCTCTTGCTCCAACACTGCACCATAGAGTTTGGCCAGCACGTGGCGAACCATAACCGTCCTGTAGTTGCTCGGATCGAGCATATCCCTTGTTTTGTGGATTGGCACAATGGTGTGCATTGTCCAGTCCGCAGGCAAACCCTCTGCTAGTGCCCTGTTAAACAGGTGTGCAAGAAAAGGAGCCAAAGAATCTACTTCATATATGAGATGCTCAAGCTGTAGGCCCATATGGTCGGCGGCCCGTCCATGCTGTAGGCGGCGGATAGCTTCCTTTACCATCAAGTGGGTAAAGAAGCTAGCTGTGGTAGGTTGAGGCTCTCATGTGGCTGAGGAATAGGTGGCTGCTGTGGGGCGTGGTATAGGCCTTCTGCATATGTGTGCCATGTCTGTGGATCTGCAATGGGTGTCGGTGTCTGGGGCTCTCTGAAGTGCCGCCATGAGATAGGGCTATCTCTACTCATGAAGAAATGGAAGATCTCTAGCTCCTGTATCTCTTCAAAGGCCCGCCTTTTGCGGCGAGTAAGTCTCCTCATCTCTCTCCTCGACTCCTGCTCTGTGATGGCTCCCAAGGCTCTCTGTATGCGGAGCCGTGAGTATAGGGCTCTGCACTCGTCATCATACCATGTGTTCTGGGGCATAGTCCCAGATCTCGGAGGCTCTCCTGAGTGGACACGATGTGGGAAGCTCTGTAATGCAGCCGTGTGTAGGAGTGATGCCAGCTGGGCTGTAATGGTATCCATAGGTGCCAGGGGATCCATGAGTAGGAGCCCATCCTCTACTCTGCCAGTGTATGTGTCTGCCATGTCATGTGTGAAGTAGATGGTAGTGTGTGGTGTCGGTATGTGGGGGGCTGGTGATACTGGTGATTCAGCTAGTGAAAATGCCAAGTATGTATGATCTGCCCCAATAGGACGAGGTGGGATGGAGAATGACGTGACAAGTTGTGATGCCTCTAAAGACCCCATAATGTAGTCTACCACCGTGCCTCCGGTCCGTGTATGACCCCCATGTGGGAAGCATGTCAGCCCTCGTGATCCCGGCCACTGTAGCATCCTGTTATAAATAACGAGACGATGCTTGGCTCCCAACTCTAGTAAGTGGTCCCCATAATGTCCTCTGTCTGGTCCAATGTTCTCTGATGCCCGACTAGCCCCTATCTCCTCTGGATCCACAGGGTGGAGGATCTCCATGTCATCATAGTCATACACCTCACACTGTCTGCTCTGTGTGTGGGCATTGAGGTCACCCGTAAGAAATACTTCCCCTAGTGTAGAGTGATGCATAATCTCCTCTGACAGACAAGTGTATGGTGAGGCTCATGTCTCCTCCTCCTGTGGCATGTCCTTTGTAATGACATAGGAGGATCCAGATGGAGGAAAGTAACATAGGGCTATGTATATAACCCTGTCCTGTGAGAGTTGTAAGCTGATCCACATGTATCTGGCCTCTCGATCCGAGCAACTACAGGACGGGCCGCCGACCATATGGGCCTGCAGGGTGAGCATCTCAAGTGGTTCTCTCACCATTTCTCCTGTGGTTATCATTTTGCTTATGGCTGTGAACCTATTTCATAATGAGGGTGCACCCCTATATGCATATGAATCAATTGAGTAAAGGGTGGCAGATGTTGATGTGCCCATCTCCCCTTGCATGTCTTGATCAAATGTATGTAGGCTTCCTCCAGTTGCTTGGAAAATTGAATGAGGGTAGAGACAAAGTTTCATGCTTGAGATGTTAAATGTTGTGTCAGCTCACTGAGTAGTTGACTGGTGCCCCTTTTTCTTGATGTTGGTGTGTAATCCGAACTGTGGAAAGGCATTGCTATAGAGGTGTTCCGTGTCTCTCCGCCTCCCTTCACAGTTTTTGGTGCCCCCACTGAGGAGCATTCCAAGAACCTTCAGTTTACAAGACTGAAAACATGTGCATGTGATTAATCTCAGTGAATGACTGCTGTGCCAGGACAGTTGTGTGACAGATGCCTTCTAAATCTGTGCTATATTAGCTTGATTTGACAGCCAACTGAAGTATGGTTTACAGGCTGAAATTCTTGGGATTGGTGCCGTTTCACAGTTGATGTGTTGCCTAAAAATTCTGGTAGAATTGGGAAATTAACCAGTTGTGCCTCTTGGGAGTTGGATGGCCACTCTCAATGGATAATCACAATGGACCTCAATTTACTCCTTTCCATTTTACCCAAAGAATTCAGATAAATGTTCATGTGGACAGAAAAATTTTCTTTCAACAGCGTATGGCATATATGTTTGGGCCAGAAAGACTGAGGGAAATATTGGAGTCTCCTTTGCCTGTGGTAATTCCGATGATTAACTATGCAAATTCGTTTGATGTGCATGTGTTCATCCTCTTCTAAACCTGAAGTGTTTTGAAGTTCTTTCTGAGAATTGAGTTAGTAGAGGGTTTTGTTTTTGCATTTGTGTCAAAAGGGTTTTTTATCATAGATTGGGTAGCAATGGCTTTCCCTTATCCAGAGTTTCATGGAAAAAGTGATGAGAATGTGGAAGAGTTCTTAGAGAACATGGAAGTTGCGTGCATAAGCAACCATATCCAGATACCCGCTCAAATGTTACGCCTTTTGCAAATCTGTTTGAAGGGTGATGCACGGAGCTGGTGTAGGGGTTATGAGGAGGAATTGCAGAGGGCTGATCCACCTATGCCATTGACATGGGATAATATCCGACAGGCTTTAATAGCACAGTTTGTGAAGGTGAAAGATCCAGACAAAGTTTGGCATGAAATACAGGGATTGAGACAAAGAAAAGCGGAGCCCATTGATGATTACATCAAGAAGTTTTCCATATTATGGGAGAGCTTGTGTCAAGCCTTGCAGCCACAAGTGCCCCCACCAGATATGATGAAGAAGGACCGGTTCTTGGTTGGCCTCAAGGAAAACCTGCGTTGGAGGGTAGAATTGAAGAAGCCAAGAACATACGAGGATGCATTGGAGGTGGCAAGGAACAAAGAGTGGAAGTTAAATAGATTAACTCAATTGGGAGTGAGCTCACTACCTATGGTGTCAGAGATGAAGCAAATGGATTCCATGCAAAGTCGGGTTCCAGAGGAGGTTCATCCGGCAGATGTGGTTTCAGTAGCTACTCAAGTTGTGCCAGCAATGGCCACTACTGCAGCACAAGATGATGAACTGAGGCAGGACTTGAGGCAAGTGGTTGATTTGATGAAGAATCTCAGCCTAAATATGTTAGGTAATGTGGGAAATAATTGAGGTCGTGTGAGACTTGCAAATCAGCCAGGAGGTGAAGGACAACCAAAGAATGGTTTTGGTGGACAGAACAACGGCAGGGGTTGGAGGCAGTTGCCCACATGCTATAACTGTGGAGAGCTTGGCCACATCAGCCCACAATGTGATAAACCACCAAGAATGTGTGGAGATATGTATCCATTGCCTGCACAGTTGCCGAACCGGTCAAATGATTATGGCATTGAGATTAAGGGTGAGGCAGGACCTAGTGGACTGACCAAGGAGGACAAGGGAAAGACAAAAGTGTTAAGCGTGGTCACCTTGGAGAAGGCAGCAATATTGGAAGATACATTAGTAATGCCTATTGGGAAGAGAACCACAGAGGATAAAGAAGGAAGAAATGAAGCAGGTCCCAGTAGGAAGAAAGGGAAGAGTCATGAGGGTGAGGATGTGAAAGCTAAAAGGAAAAGGAGAGCTCGCCGAAAGTTTCACGTCTCAGATTTTCCACTAGGGGAAGGGCAGGATAGCTACGACTTGAAACAGGATCTGATCAGTAGAAAAGCAGACGTAACCTTTGGACAACTAGTGGAAATGATACCGAAGCTGAAGCGCCAATGGAAGAAACTAGTCAGCCCGCTGGGGAAGGAACCCAACAGAGGGTCAGTGAGAGTGTTGGCCATTGATGAGTCTTCAGACATTTGTTCCATAGTGGATGTTTGGCACAAGAGGAAGAATCTTGGGCAGGGATACGTGGATGGTGGTGCACAAATTTGTGTAATCACTCAAACATGTGTAGAAAAGATGGGCCTGACAGTAGTAGGAGTCTCAGGATTCCGCATACGACTGGCAAACCATCAAAAGATCAAGTGTCTAGGGGTAGTGAAGAGCTTGGAAATCGAAGCCTATGCAGTCAAAACGGTAGTAGATTTTCATGTAATGCCAGCAGGATTAGGGGCTTATCCTATCATCCTTGGAAGACCATGGCTACGCGCAGTGTGGGCCGTTCAAGATTGGAGACACGGTACAATCAGCTTATATGGGGAGACAGGGGGCAAAAGATTATTTGATATGAGTAGCAGGAAGCCACTAGATGAAGATTATGAAGAAGGGGAGAATTCAAGTGGTGAAGAGTCTTCCATTGTGTCAGATGGGGACAGTGGCACCACCACTATTAGTGAGGGAGAGGTAAATGTGGCATTTCTGATGGTGGACAGGGTCTTTGAACGGACCAGCACAGTCGCATCCATGAAGGGGATTGAAGATGAGTCTAAGGGCCCATATGAGGTGATTGAAGAGCTAATGCAACCCCAGGTGAAGTCGCACGAGAAACACGAATTGATGGCCAGGATGATTAGCACAGATCTCTCAGTCATGGAGAAGGAGAAGTATTTAAAGATGTTGTCAACGTATCCAGATTTATTCATCACATCTTATGAAGAAGTTCGGGGCTTCAAAGGGGAAGATTTGCACATAGAGCTAAAGGAAGGAGCCAAGCCAGTACGTCAAAGATTAAGGAGAATGGGTCCAGAACAGATGAAGGCTTTGCGAGAAGAGGTGGACAAACTACTAAAGGCTGGTTTTATATGCCCTGTGGAGACAACAGAGTGGGTGAGCCCAGTCGTGGTCACTCCCAAAAAGGACGGAAAATGGAGGGTTTGTGTGGATTTCAAACCTTTGAATGCAGCCACAAAGAAGGATCCATACCCACTACCTTTCATTGATCAAATCCTGGATTCAGTGGCGGGTCATGAAAGATACAGTGTGTGTGATGGGTTTTCAGGCTATTTCCAGTTGAAGATAGCTCCAGAGGATCAGAAGAAAACTACTTTCATTACGCCATGGGGCTGCTTTTGCTATACAGTACTACCATTTGGGCTAACAAATGGTCCAGCTCACTATCAAAAGAGAGCAAATTGGGCGCTTCTGCCATTCATTGGAAAATGTGTACAGGATTTCATTGATGATTTTTGTGTCTATAGCACACGAATGGATCACTGTGAAAAGCTGGAAATGGTGCTGGAACGATATAATGATTGTGGTGGCCAACTCAATCCCAAGAAGTGTTTCTTTGCAAAACCAAGGGTAAAATTATTGGGTCATATGGTGTCAGAAAATGGCATTGAGGCTGATCCAGACAAGGTCAAGGCAATCATGCTTCTTCCTTCCCCAGAGTCTACAAAACAGTTGGCAACATTCATTCAGAAGGTAAAGTACATGGCAAGATTCATTTCATTATCCTCACAGCTTTTATATCCATTACAACAGGTGGCAAAGCACGATCCTTTGCAATGGGATGACAAGTGTGAAGAGGAGTTTCGGAGAGTCAAAGAAGTCTTAGGGGAGATGACAGCGGTGCAGGCTCCAAATTGGGAACAGGTTTTTTATGTGAATCCTTCAGTAGGAGAGGATGCTATTGGTGCTATGTTGCTGCAAAAAGGGAAGGGGAGCCAATATATGCACCCCGTCTATTGTGCTAGTAGGGTAAAGTCAGTAGCAGAGAGGGGACGGTCAGAAATAGAGTTGGTGATGGTAAGTGTGGTGTTTGCTTGCCGACGGTTTCGCCAATATCTTTTGACAAAGCCATTTGTATTCCTAACTAGCTACACATTCTTGCCTCAGCTCATCAATGGTGTAAACATGTCTAAGGCAGTGAAAAAGTGGGTGATTGAATTACAGGAGTTCGAGTTCTCTTTCTTGGTGGAAGAAAGTAACAGAGCTACTTTGGCAGACTTGTTAACTTATAAGGAAAACCCTCTGCTTGTCAAAGAGGAAAGTGTTAGAAAGGTAGAAAATGTGGCAGAAGTAAGCAATGCTCATGTTTTGTTCTTTGATGGTTCATACAGGAAGAGCCATGATGCAGCTTCTGGTGGTATAGCTCTTTATGACCAGCAAGGTAAGCTGATTTGTAAAAAGGGATTCAAAGTTGATGCTCATACTAACAATGAAGCAGAGTATTCTACATTGGAAGCAGGGCTAAACATTTGCATTAAGCATGGTGTAAAGAGACTATGCATAGCCAAAGAGGTGATAGTCCAAGTGGTAAAGTGTTTGCCTAGGACCGAAAGGTCTTGGGTTCAAACCCTGCTTGGACCCCTCGGCGGCACATCTCATCCGCGCTCTCCATAAGCTTCCCTTTCGGCGTCGATCGTGTTCTGGCCGCCTTTCCTAGGAGGACTCCAGTGTAGCCCCTCCGCTCTCTGTGGTCGAGTGTGCTCGTCGCCCTCTTCAGAGGGCCGCGTAGATGATCTTGTAGCTCACGACACTAGCGTGGCTGGGACGTTGAGCGAGTTGTTATGTTAACTATTAGTAGGATCTCTCTCCCGGAAAAAAAAAAAGAAAAAGAAAAAAAAAAAGAGACTATGCATAAGAGGTGATTCTCTACTGGTGGTAAAGCAAATACTAGGAGTATGGAAGAGCAAAAACCCTGCATTGAGGAACAAGTGTTTCAAGATCAAGAGCTTGTTGAAGGAGTTTGAAGCATGGGGCATTCGGCATGTGGAGCGTTCTCTTAATACAGAAGCACATGAAGCAGCACAGGGAATGATTGGCGAGCTATATGTGTTAAAAGCAGATCTGCCACACTTTATCGGGGTCGTGAAAGTCTGACACTGGAAGAAGAGTTTTTGTTGACAGGAGTCATTCCCAAGGACATTGAGAAGGCAAAGAAATATGGGTTTGTACGCAGAGCTTGCAAATACAAGCTCATTGGTGACACCTTATACATGCAAGGGGCTGACTTGGTGTTAAGGTGTGTACCATGGAAGGAAGAGCTGTACAGAGTGCTTGAGGAGAATCATGAAGGAGCATGCGGTGGCCACTTTGCATTTAAAATCACATTGCACAAAATTTTACTGGAGGGTTACATATAGCCAAGTATACAAAAAGATGTGCATCACTGGTGTAGCTCATGCAAAAGGTGCCAGGCATTTGGGAAACGAGTTTTAAAACTAGAGTTGCGCAAGACAATTTTGGCCTTTGACATTTTTGAGAAGTGGGGAATTGATGCAATAGGACCATTACCCATTACCAGCAGGGGGAAGAGTTATATTTTGACAGCTGTGGATTATCTTTCCAGGTGGGCAGAAGCTAGAGCAGTGAAGCAAATTACTGCAAGAGATGTTGCAAAGTTTGTTTATGAAGACATCTGCTGTAAATTTGGGGTGCCCTTGGAGCTTCTTTCTGATCAAGGGCCTGGTTTTAGAGCTGACTTGCTAGAATACTTGTGTGCCAAAATGCGGATTAAGCATAATTTTACTACTCCTTATTACCCGCAGTGCAACGGTTTGAATGAAAGATTCAATGGTGAACTTGTACACATTCTTGCAAAGGTGACAGAACATCAGGGCAAGAATTGGGATCTGGAGCTGTTCAGTGCTTTATGGGCTTATCGTACATCAGTGAAGACAAGCACAGGTTTTACACCTTTTCACTTAGTGTATGGCAAAGAAGCTTTGTTACCTGTGGAAGTTGAGTTGCCTGCAGTTAAAATGTTAGAAAAGCTGCTAGGGCCTTCTAGCAACACATTTAAAGAGAGACTCTTACAGTTGCAAGAGGTTCAGCTGGACAGGATGAGTGCCTTGGAACATTATGAGAAGATGCAAAATAGGGCATTGACAAAGATAAATGAGAAGATTAAGAAGAAGGGTATTGAGGAAGGTGATTTGGTGCTACGCTATAATAGTAAGCTGGATAAAACCTTTCAAAAGAAGTTCCAAGTGAAATGGGAGGGGCCCTTCAGAGTGATGAATTGCTTTGCTAATGGCACATATCAATTGGCTGACCTTGATGGGACCCCACATGTATCAAGGGTGAATGGTTTGCGTCTCAAGCTATATCATGCACGACTGATGATGGTAGACAAGGATGAAAGAATTGTAGTGAAAAACAGTGTCTTTGAGAACATGGCAACATCAGATGCATTGAGTCTCACGACACTGTTTTCTGCTGACCATGAATGATCTAGCAGGCTAGGGGATGGGCAAACTATGTTAGGTATTTTTTGGTAATATTTTCTTGGCATGTGTACACACTCATGCATGGCATTTACAAATAAAGGGTGTCCATCTCCAAGGGCTAAAGGGGGTATAAGGCCACATGTGTACGGATCTAACAAAAATATGCAATGTGTACAGTTAGTTGTTGGTTTACCTTGATAAAAGGGAAATGAAAGGAGTGTGAAATGAAAATCAGTTTCACAAGGTAGGTTTTAGCACTATCATATGTGGACAAGTTTGTTGACAAATAATGTGAGCATGCAGAGCACTATTTTTTTTAAAGCTGGACAGGGACCCGTTTGAGGAGGTCTGCTACAGTACCAGTCCTTGGCATTTCATGGGAAACAAAGGTATTTGTGGTCCACAAGATGTTATTAAAATGGTGCAAAGTCTTCCTTGAATGCAAGAGTCACCCTGGGATTTAATACAAGGCTTGCTAAAGATAGGGGGTGGCCTTGGATTGCTTCAAAAGATTCTTCAACTAGCCTCAATTTTCAAAGGAGCGCCGTGTGGAGGTGGGGGTGAGCTCTCTGGCAACCTGACATACCTTGGAGTATTACGAATAGTATAATGTTTTCTTTTTTCTTTTGGTTGAACGGGCAGCGCAGCCCATGTGTATAAGAGGAGGAGGGGAGCTGTAGTTCTGTGTGTGATAGGGAGAGCTCGTTGTTTCTGATGCTCTCAGATAGCCTGCGTGGCCCATGTGTATAAGAGGAGAAACGCAGCCTTTGTGTGAGAAGGCGCAGTCTTCTAGGTGTGTGAGAGCCCGCGTTTTTTTCCCTGTGTGTAAGAAGCTGCTCTCTGTGTTTGAGAGAGAAAGGAGATGAGCTCGTTTTTTCTTTAAAAGAAGCACTCTCAGACAGGCCACGGCACTCCAGTTGGGTGAGAGGAAGTGTTCGTTTTTTTTGTGGGAAGGAGCTCTCAAGGAGAAGCGCAGACATGCATAGAAGAGAGGCTGCGCAGTACCCTCTATGTTTGTGTGTAGGAGGGGAGGAGAAGCTGCAACACAACCCGTATGAATGAGGAGAAGGTGCCACGCATAAAGAATGCAGCTTCTGTCATGATGACAGCCCATGCATACAGAATGAAGACCATAAAGTGATGGTGTCTCCTAGTCACACACTGCTTGCCAGGTTTGGAGAATTGAAGTTCCTTACTGATGTTGTCTTTTCTTGGGAAACTGAAGTTTTGCAGAAAGCTCATACTTGATGGAATGTAACCTTGTTTATGTCAAGTGGTTCTCTCACCATTTCTCCTGTGGTTATCATTTTGCTTATGGCTGTGAACCTATTTCATAATGAGGGTGCACCCCTATATGCATATGAATCAATTGAGTAAAGGGTGGCAGATGTTGATGTGCCCATCTCCCCTTGCATGTCTTGATCAAATGTATGTAGGCTTCCTCCAGTTGCTTGGAAAATTGAATGAGGGTAGAGACAAAGTTTCATGCTTGAGATGTTAAATGTTGTGTCAGCTCACTGAGTAGTTGACTGGTGCCTCTTTTTCTTGATGTTGGTGTGTAATCCGAACTGTGGAAAGGCATTGCTATAGAGGTGTTCCGTGTCTCTCTGCCTCCTTTCACAACGTGCTGGCCAAACTCTATGGTGTAGTGCTGGAGCAAGAGCTTAGCTTATATGCTGAGCGAGCAGGTTTACGCTCATCAAGGCAGGCAGGCTTTAGGAGAGCTTTCTCTACCACTGACCATGTATTCACTTTGAGATGTATGATTGATCAAGCTAGAGTGAGGAAGAGAAAGCTCTATTGCTGCTTTGTGGATTTCCGCAAGGCATTTGACACAGTACCACGAGAGAGGCTCTTTCAGCGCCTGCAGTCTCTTGGCATACCAGCAGATATGACATGGGGCATCTGTGCATTATATGAGCAGGTTTTTGGGCGAGTCAGATGTCCAGGAGGTATGTCCGAGACTATTGCTAGCACCATTGGTGTGAAGCAAGGATGCCCACTTTCCCCCACGCTATTTGGGTTATACATTGATGAGGTGGCTGACTTCATTACACGGGGAGGCGGAGATGGAGTTGATTTAGCAGGTACCTCAGTACATATTATGCTCTATGCTGATGATATTGTATTAGTGTCTGAGTCCCCAGGTGGTCTACAGCAGCATCTACATGCACTCGATGATTTTTGCACACAGAGGGGTCTTACTGTGAACCTTGGGAAAACCAAGGTTATGGTCTTTCATACATCGAGACAGGGCAGGAGTCAGTTGACATCCACTCTCGCAGGATGCCAGGTGGAGGTGGTGACATCATACGTGTACCTAGGGGTTACCTTCTCTGCAGCAGCCACATGCTTCACCATGGGTTTAGCAGCCAGAGCTAGATTGACACGGGGATATGCAGCATTGGCTATGCTACAGAGACAGTGCCACCAGGCGCATTTTCAGGAGCCCCGGACGAAGGGGTGGCTATTTGACACATTAGTCACACTGGCATTGATGTATGGAGCAGCAGTATGGCCGCTAGGCCTTGCTGCCCATTGGTGGACACAGATAGAGAGACCACAGGCCCTCATGATGGCACGCATGATACGCAGCAAATTGTCAGTACCTCATGACATTATCCGAATAGAGTTTGCTGCGCCTCCTATGATGATAGAGGCCATATTTCAGACTATATGCCTGCTAGACAGATTCAGAGAGATGCCATAGGACAGATTATCATACAGAGCTTTTCAGGCATCTAGACAGTTGGCTGAGGCAGGAGACAGAGGATCATGGTATGCACAGGTCACACATTGGTTCTCACAGCATGGCCTAGACATGGATCATCTACCACCATTCCAGTATGACAGGGATGCACCACATATCCGTCTCTCTCATAGTGAGAGGAACAGAGTATTGAGACATGATCTATGGCAGCTCTATACACGAGAGACATGGATATCGCCTACACAGCCTCTTCCACCGAAGATGCTATACTACAGAGATCACTTCATGAGTATCACTGATGATGGATTTATAGAGAGGCCTAGATACATGGAGGGCTTTTCACCACACGGCTCCCGAGTGGCTATTGGTCAGCTCAGAGTTTCATCACACCGATTGGAGATTGAGACTGGCAGAGCAGCACGGATCCCCCGAGAGGAGAGGGTATGCAGATTGTGCAGAGAGGAGGTGGAGAGTGTGGAGCATTATGTATGCAGATGCAGAGCATATACAGCCATCAGAGAGAGATATCCCATTTTATTTAGAGAGCCACATTCCCTACGCCAGATCTTTGAGGCAACAGACCAGCGCATACTGGGGAGATACATTCTAGACATACAGCGCCACAGAGAGACATTATTACAGGCTCAGACAGCTACAGAGGGGGGGCGACAGACACAGATTACTACATTTTTTCAGAGATCATCCCCCTCCCAGCCCCTACACGGCAGGGAATTACTCTCAAGAGAGCAGAGACACTTAGAGCCCGTAGGAGACAGAGGACACCTGGCTTTCGGACACCACGCCTATACCAGAGAGATGTCAGAGATCAGAGCTCAGTTTCACAGAGAGGGTGCGGAGCGACTGGCTCGCTTCAGAGCACACCCAGGCATGTTCTTCGGGGAGCTGTGGACACCCCCTTCACTGATGTATACCATTTTATACCCCCAGTATGGTACAAGATGGAGCTAGCTAGGTTGCATATCATGATTGTATACTCCATGCATATAGCTTTGCATTCTCCTAGTAGTAGAGCTCCATCCCCTGCACACCCGGATTCAGCCTTTTTATTCAGTACTTTTTCATTTTGTTGGGATGACAGGGGATACCCCATAGAGGTACTCCGATTTGTCTCATAGGCCGAGTTCGGTCTTTTGGAAGACGTTAATAAAATCTTTCTTTCTTTCTTTCTCTGTCTCCCCTGTAGCTCCCGTCTGAAGAGAATTGCTACTCCCCCGGACCCTCTCGAGGTACCTTGGCGTGTGGTCCTCCTGTATGCTGACTCCCACTGGAATCCCTCTACTCGAGGTAGCCCTCTCTCTGGGCTTTGATGTGTCTCTGTCAGAAGTATGATGTCTCTCCTCACCATAACATGCTCCAGTCGTCCAAGCTGCACCCATAGTGAACCATTACAGTTCCAAATTGCCATGTGTATCTCTGTCAGTGGCCTGGTTTGTGTCCCATAGGCCCCAAACTGCTAATCCATGGGCCGGCCATCAATGATGACCCGACCATCTTGATAGAAGGTCTTCTTGCCTTCTCTCCTCGTGTGTAAGACTCGTGGCATGCAAGCTCTCCTATGCTCTAGCTGCATCCTCGTGAGATCATCCTCCAAGAAAATAGGAGCTCCCTCTAAGCCTCGTAGTATGACCCTCCTCCTCATGAAGGTGACCCTCTCCGTCTCTCCTGCAAACTGTAGGATG
Source organism: Cibotium barometz (assembly GCF_041138505.1). NCBI lineage: Eukaryota > Viridiplantae > Streptophyta > Polypodiopsida > Cyatheales > Cibotiaceae > Cibotium > Cibotium barometz. Next base: position 38,988,251 of record NC_141105.1, read on the forward strand.
AGGGCTCGCTTGCGTGTTGAGTCTTTCTCGGCTCTCCATGCTTTGGTGAAGGGGAGAGGGTCCTCTTCCCTGTAGCCTAGCTTCATGCATAGAAGTTGTCCATCTTTCTCGGGAGTGGAGTTGGGTGTCTCGGCTATACCTGTGACTTGAATGTTGAGGCGGCGGGCATGCCTGATCTTCTCCTCCTCAATGGTGGTGTGTGTAGGCATTTGCTCACTTATGGTAGTGCTATGTGTGAACAGAGCTTAACCAAGGGCACTGTTTCCCATGTGGTTTTTCCCCTTGGATATCAAGTGTGAAAGGACACTCTAACATATAATATTTTGTACTTCTATATTATATGGATGTGGCACACATGCAAGGGTTGACTTGCATTTTGTGGATACCACACTTTTGGCTCTCTCTCTCTCTGGGTCACATACTCACAAGAAGAAGATAATGCTCAGAAATACATAAGCACACCCATTCCTACTAATGCTAGGCGAGGTCTTGCGCTCATCCGCACCTGGTAATACACTCTCGAGATTGAGAGAGGAGCATGGAGCGGTGTCTCGAGAGAGAAAAGATTATGCTGGCTATGTAGTTTGGGAGCAGTGGAGACAGAGGAGCATGTTCTTTTAACATGCCCACAATATCAGCACATAAGGAGAGATTTCAGCCCCACTTTAGAAGGATACACCGACTTAGTGAATTTGCTCTCGCATGGCCAACTTGCTGCCCTTGGGATATACTTCATCAAAATTCTCAAGCACCGTGACTACCTTGTAACGCAATTGGCCACACACTAGTCTTTTTTTTTTCCCTCCCATGAAAGGAGGAGGCTTTGTTTACAGCTTTTGTACTTACTTCGTGGGGTCCCATGGGCCGTTTTTTCGGCCTTCTGAGGACGATAATATATTCTTCTTCTTCTTCTTCTTCTCTCTCTCTCTCTCTCTCTCTCTCTCTCTCTCTCTCTCTCATTTCTGTGTGTGAGCTTCTCTATCCTGCACCTAACCCTAATGTGCAGGTTTGTGTGTGTGAGTGTGTGAGTCCAACACCAACAATTGGTATCAGAGCTGGGAGCTGGCCCTGGATTTCTGCCCCTTGAAAAGCTGCAGCAAGCCGGCGAAAGTCCGTCGAAAACTGACGTCTGGGGCGTTTCTTGGTTTTCGCTGCCTGGCCCGCCGCCGCCGCTTAGCCCCGCCGGCTTCCGTTCCTCAGCTCGCCACCACCGCCCAGCCGCGCCGGCGCTCCTACTGCACAGTGCGCCACCAACGCCCAACCGCGTCGGCGCTCCTACTGTGCAGAGAGCCGCCACCGGCCGGCTGCGCTAGTGGGTAGCCCTCTGCCGCGGCCGGGTCCCTGGCGTAGTACGCGTGCTTGTGCCGCCTCTGCCTGTCCCGTCAGCTCTGCGCGCCTGCGCTCCGGCTCCCCGTCGACCCTACGCTCCAGCTCCCAGTCGACCTGGCAGCTCCGGCAGCTCCATCTTCACCTGCGCCTGGCTGCTGCTGCTCGAACGCCTCTGCACGCCTCGCGTGGCCAGCAACGCCCCCAGCTGGGGCCGAAGGTCTCTCAAGAAGTTGGGGCCGAAGGTCTTCTCTCAAGAAGTTGTCACTGTGTCTGCAGACCTCAAGCAAGAAGAGGCCTAGGCAACCTTGGTCGTGGAAGTCAATGATCTTGGAGAGTGGATCAAATCCCCCACGAAATAGACAGTGAAACCTCCCGCGGATCTCATAGTATACTGGGTTGCGGCATATGTAATGCTCCTCTGTCTCAACCTCTGTGTGGCATAGTCGACAGATCCTCTCCTCTCCCGGTCTCCGTATGAGCTTCCCGGCTCTAAAGATGTGCTCATCTCTACCTATCTCCACTCTGAGGCGGTGGGATGAAACCCGTATCTGGCCAATTGCAATCCACATGGCATGGGACATGTGAACACTCAAGCAGCCTGGCTGTTGGATGAATCCATCCTCAGTGAGTGTGAGGAAGTGATCTCTGTAGAAGTGCATCTTCATGGGGAGCTCCGGAGGTGTGATCCATGTGCAATGTGTTTAGAGGCGCAGAAGATCTAACCGGATAACCCGGTTGGTATCCTCGTTAGACAGTCGGAGAAAAGGGGAGTCCAAACTGTACTGAAGGGGGGGTAGGCGGTCCGTGCGGAGCCCATATACTGAGAACCAAGTGGAAATTAGTGCATACCATACTCCAGAGTGGCCCTCAAGTGCTAGCTGTCTGGAGGACTCCAGGGCAAGCCTCGAGTACCTATGGGGATCCATGTGACTGATGCGATGTAGGTATGTGACTGTCTGGAAGAGTGCATCCACTATCATCGGGGTTGCAGCAAACTCTGCCTGGATAATCTGGTGTGGGACTGATGGTTTGCTGCGGATCATACGGGAGAACATCATGACCCGGGGCCTCCTAACTCGCTGCCAATCCTCATCGGATAAATCTGGCCCCCAGAAGGTTGCTCCATACATCAAGGCTGGTGTGACGAGGGTGTCAAAAAGCCAGCCCTTATTAACGTCTACGAGAGGCCAAAGTCGGCCTATGAGACAAAAAATAATACAACTGTGTTCTTCCGGTCATTGGAAGAAAAGAAAGAAAAGAAAAAGTGTGCATGTGTTTGGATACATGAAACCAGCCTCTGATAGAAACCAGAGTGTGGTAGACTAGCAGTCACCCGTCCACTTGTAGTCTAGATGTGAAAACAAAACAGATTGGAGCTAGAGTGCCCAAATCTGAAAACAAAGCGACACCTGTTGGCCCCAAAGCTTGGCGCCCCTTGCGGTATTTCTTTATTCAATTCCAAAAATATGAATGGCTGAGTACAACAAAAATCAGCCAAGAGATTACACTTGCATGTCCAATCTGACGGCCCACAATCCCTCTTAGCACAGAGGATCTATGCACACAGATCTGTGTCTCAAAATAACACACTGTGCCTCCCTCTGATCAGCCAAGACCACTAAGTAGGGCAGCCAGCATACATCTGGCATAACTCAAGTGCATGATTCAACATCTCAGCTCATACATACATGTACTGTCCAAACTCTGTCTCAACCCTTGTCAATCTGCCATACCCCTCCTCTCACAAGGGGCCAGATAACTCAAATCTGCAACAGACATCAAGCAGTAGAAAGAGAGATAGATGAAGAGAAGCGGAGCTTACCAAATTCAGCCCGTGAATTTGCACTGGAGGAAGCAACGGTACCAATCTGTACTTGCAGGCACTTGTTTCCACAACCCTGCTTCACATATTGCATGTACTTGTTTGTACCCTCCTCCTCGCATCCAACTCTATGCTGTACTTGATTGTACAGTCCTGAAAAACAGCCCTGTACCTGTCTGTTCTACCTCGGGATTCGTGCCAAGGGCTGTCCTTGTATACGCCACCTGCAGCTAGCACCTGTACACGACTGTACCTGCGCAGTTAGCCTGTCCAGATCCTGTCCAGCGCCGCCAGCAACAGTTCTGTCCAGCGTAGCATGTTCTGTCCTGTCCGTACACTGTACGGCAGTTGTACAGTGCTGTACGGCCTGTACCAGGACTAGCAGCCACCTGATGATAGTCGCCTGCTACAGCCGCCTCTGTTCCATAGCTCCACGCCGCCTCTGTCCTTAGCAGTACCTGTTGTCGTACAGAGCTGTACGGTTGCTGTACGGCCTGCTCCAGCACACAGCACACAGAAATCAACAGCAGACAGCAGCCCTAATCAACAGTCGACTCTTTCTCCTCAGCTTTTCCACGCTTGAGAACATGCAAGTTTGCTCCATGACTCTTTTTCCCAAAAGCTAGAGAGAGGGGGAGGAGAGAGAAGCACACACTCCAAAAGTGGAGTGGCCTCCTCCCCATAAAAATCCTAGGGCCCCAAACTTTAAAAGTCCCTAGGGGCCACTAAGGCCTAGGGGCAACTTTAATAAACATTAAAAGTTTAATGGTCTAGTTCCCCCCTTCTCACCTAGGGATGTCCACACATCTATAACTCTGTCCGGGCACCCCCCATGTGAATCATTCAATATTCTGACTCTGCAACCACCATGCCCACACATGTGCTTTTCCATTTTCACAGGGCCACGACATACCCCCCTCTTGAAAAATGGCAAGCGTCCTCGATTGCATTCTGGTGATAGAGCAAAATAACCAAAGTGAAATATACAATATGGCAAGATCAGCGTCCCAATCTCTCTAAGCCATGCACATGTATCAACATTCACTACAAACCAATGGCATAGTAATAGTCCAAGTTGTATACCACTGTGAACCATACATATCCACAAAAATCTCATGTGACTAGTACACATATATCATAGAAGTCCCATAAACAGATGTACTGCCAGCCTCAGTACCTTCGGGTGAGATGAAAAACTGCACCAAGCGACCTCTAGATGTCATCTGAGCCTGTCTGTATCAAGGGAGTGGAGGTGCTACCCCCCTCTTGAGCATCAGGTAATGCTCCAGACCCATGCTCTGTTGAACCTGAATGAGCCACAACAAGAGTCGGCTCTAACTCAAAGGCATCGAGATAAAGCTGCAAAACCTGAGGTGAATTTGTTAAGTCACCTTCCTCCATCCACTTCGCATCCATCGGTGAATAGTCCTTGAACTTCACAAGATAGCGACGGGAAACTTTACCTCGTACCTTCCTTTCTTTATGTGCTAGTATCTGCTCTGGAATTAGAACCTCATCAAGTTCCTCAACTTCCGGCTGAGCCTCATCTGATACATCCTCAGGCACATCCCCACGGAAAGGTCTAAGGAGACTCACGTGAAAAGCATTGTGAATCCTCCAGTGATCTGGTAACTTCAAACGATAGGTTACCTCACCAATCTTTTCCAAAACCTGAAAAGGCCCATAATAACGCATACTCAACTTAGGGAATAAGCGCTCTTTACCCTTCATCTTCTTGAGTCTAGCCTTTTCAAAGCGCAAAAGAACCTAATCACCCAATGCAAACTGTAAATCACGTCTGTGACGGTCTGCGGCTTTCTTTTGCTTCTGCTGAGTTTTCTGGAGTGCCAACTTAACTCTCCGATAAGCTTCATCCAAACTTTCCACATACTGATCAGCCTCAAAGATCTTATCCTTTGTATGCAAAATGGTTGGTACCTTCTTCCCTCCTTCCACAATCTCAAAAGGCGCCTTGCCTGTCGAGGTATGAACAGTGTTGTTATATGCAAACTCCACTAAAGAAAGATACTTTTCCCACTGTTGCTTGTGCTCTGACACATAACACTTGAGAAGATCCAACACTGTAGAGTTAGCCTCTTCTGACCGACCATCTATTTGTGGATGAAATGACGATGAAAACTTGAGAGTTGTAACAACCCTCTCCAGAACAAACTCGTTATCCGTGGATCACGGTCACTAATGATAGACATAGGCAAGCCATGATACTTGAAGATGTTCGCCATGAACAACTTCACCATATGATCCACTTTGATCGTCTTACGCACGGGAATGAAATGAGCCTGCTTACTGAACCTACATATGATAGTCCAGATGCCATCATTTCCCGTTTGTGTCCGTGGAAGATCAAATATAAAATCCATGGCAATGCTCTCCCAAGGTCTATCTGGAATAGGTAAAGGCTGTAATAACCCTGGTGTCTTCTGACGGTCAAACTTTACCTTCTGACATACGATGCATTGCCTCACAAAGGCATCAACATCTCTTCTCAAGGTTGGCCAATAAAAGAAAGTCTCCACTGCTTTGACCGTGGCGTCAATACCTCTATGACCTGCATACGGTGGAGCATGACTTTCAATCATAACCTTGAGTCGCAATGGCCTGGTAACACACAGTCTGCCATGCATCAATAAAAACCCATCTCTGAGAGTATAGTGCTCATGCCGCTGACCCTCAGACATGTGATCATACAACCTTTCAAAGTCCTCATCATGGGCATACTGCTCTTTGATTTCATCGAGCTCATGATGATAAGCAAGTGAAACTGCAGAGACCTGTGGCTTGCGTGACAAAGCATCTATCACTACATTCTTTTTGCCTTCCACATGCACAATCTGGAAGTGAAACATTGACAAAAAGTTTGCCCAAGGCATATGCTTCTCTGAAAGCTTAGTTTGCGTGAGGAAATAACGCAAGGTTTGATGATCTGTCTGTACAGTAAAATCAGCCCTAAGCAAGTAGTGTTTCCATGTAGAAAGAGCGTGAATTACAGCCAACATCTCTTTCTCATAAACCTGTAAATGCTTCTCAGCATCTTGCAAAACTCTACTCTCATAGGCTATGACATGTCCCTCTTGCATGGGAACTGCACCAATGCTACTTCCACATGCATCACACTGGACAACAAAAGCCTTTCGGAGGTCCGGTAACACCAATACTGGGTCCGAAGTAAGCTTTTCTTTGAGCTTTTTGAATGCTGTAATTTTCCGATCAGCCCATCTAAACGGAGTTCCTTCTTCGTCAAAGCATGAAGAGGCGAAGCAATTTCAGCAAAGTGCCGTATGTATCGCCTGTAATAGGAACACAATCCTAGAAAACTGCGTACATCATGCACGGTCCTCAAAGCTGGCCAATTAAGTATTGCTTCCACTTTTGCTGGATCCATACGGACTCCATGCGCAGACACAATATGCCCCAAGAAATGTATCTCCTGCAAAAAGAACTCACTCTTCTTGCCATTAACAACCAGCCTATGGTTTCTGAGTTCTGCAAACACAATGGCCAAATGCCTTCTATGCTCTTCCTCAGTTTGTGAATGCACAATCATATCATCAAAGAATGTGCCCACAAACTCTCTATGAGGCTTGAAAATCCTGTCCATCATTCTGTTAAATGTGGCAGGCGCATTTGTCAAACCAAAGGGCATAACCAAGAACTCATACAACCCAAACGTGGTTCGGAATGCTGTCTTATGCACATCCTCGGGTCTAATGCGTATCTGATGATACCCGCTTTTCAAGTCAATACGACTAAAAACTGTGGAGCCCTGTAAGCAGTCCAAGATGTCATCCATCCTCGGTATGGGAAATCGATTCTTGATGATGGTATTCTTGTTCAGCGCCCTGTAATCAATACACATGTGCCAAGAACCATCCTTCTTCTGCACTAAGAGCACAGGTGAGCAAAAGGGTGATGAGCTAGGCTGTATCAACCCTTTATTCAAAAGCTCCTGCACCTGACTCATAATCTCTTCCTGTTGGACTGCACTAATACGGTACGGTGGTCTATTCGGTGGAGTACTACCAGGAATCAGATCAATGGCATGATCTTCTGGCCTCTCAGGAGGAAGTTCTCCTGGCAATGACTCGGAAAAACAATCTTGAAACCCACATAAGAAATCAATCCTGTCCTTATCTAACATAGACAAATTAGACTTAGACTCATCATCCTGTGTATCCTTTACATAAATCAAGTACGCGGAAAGATGCTTTTTCATTACTGATGAAATCGCCGAAGCGGATACAATAGGAACAGATTCCCCTTTGAGTTTTACATCCAATACATTTTCTTTCCCTCTATGAGTCAGAGTGATTTTCCTATTGTAAGTATCCACCACCGCATGTACCCTGTGGCACCATGGCATCCCCAACAAAACATCACAGCCATCCAAAGGCATGATGAAGAACTCTTCGCTGTCCACATAACCCTGCAAATGAAGCCGAAGCTTCCCAATGATAGGAGTAACGGGTTCTGCATACCCTGGACAAGCCATATTAGCCTCATGTAACGGCCCCATCTCCTCTGCGCGAATCCCCAATCGGCCAGCCAAATCTGGTGAAATGAAGTTGGCTCTAGCACCTGTGTCAAAGAAGATCAAAGCATTCTGATCTCTCACTTTGTCCCATGCCCTGCACAACTCTGTAGCTTCACCACCTAGCTGTTCCCCCACAAGATCAGGAACTAAGCCTGCAGAAGGTTTTTGTTTCTTTGGCTTGGGCTTTCCTTTATTGTCAGAGTCCTTTTGGGACTTTCTTTTGGGACAATTGAATGACATATGCCCCTCTTTAGTACAGTAAAAACACTTATGAGCATCTCTCAAAGCCTGTCTTTCCTCAGAAGTCCTCTTGGGCATTGGCAACTTCTTATACTTCGTCTCTGAAGACCCTTTAGCATCACGAGAAGCATGCCCAAATTTTTCAGCTTTCTTGCCCAATTTCTTACTGCCTTTAAACCCAGATGATCCTCCAGTGAGTAACGCATTAGCTGTCATAGCATTTTCAATCATCTGTGACATGTTCGTTACTCTTGTCTTGATACAATAATCTTGCACCTCTTTGGGCAGCCCACAACAATACTTCTCTACCTGCTCAGATAATGGCACCGCACGATAAGAAGTCACTGGGAGTAAAGCTTCCCAAAACTTCTTGTTATAATCCTCCAAATTATCACACTTTGAAGCATCCAACTTGTGCCATGCAGTCATAACATCCACCTCAAATGTAGATGTGAGCCATACGGAAAAGAAAACCTGTTTAAATTGGACCCATGTAGTGGGTGCTATGCCCTGCAAAAGAAGAGTAGACCACCACTGCAAAGCATTGCCCTTGAGAAAAGTGACAGCTTTCCTCACCTTAGAGGACTCTATGTAATTCCCACCAGAAAAAGCAGCATCAAACTGCTGTAAAAAGGTAAGTGCTTTCAATTTATCTTTGGCCCCACTGAATGTATCAAACTTCACTACAGCTCCCCCTTCCTTGTAATCCTTCGCCTTTCCCATAGGCGTTAGATTATCATATGGAAGTGGCTTCGCAAGATTGCTGCCCCCAACATTCATACCCATCATTGGGTCAACATTTCCCATTCCCACACCAGGCATACCATACATGCCAGCCATGTTTCCAAATATTCCATTATGCATACGTGGCTGCATACCACCAAACATATTGCCTTGCATCCTAGGTTGCATGCCTCCAAACATATTTCCTTGCATACCGGGCTGCATACCACCATACATATTCCCCTGCATACCAGGCTGGAAATTAGCTCCAAAAGGCCCGTGCATACCCATGCCTCCCTGAGGATAACTCCCAGTCATAGATTGGAACACCGAGCCACCACCAAAATAACCTGGATGCATATTCTGCTGAGGAATAGGTGGCTGTCCATAGAAGGAACTCTGAGAGTTTGCACCATGAGCATGCTGCATGTTCGGAAACTGGGCAAAAGATGGTTCCTGTGGGATGGCACCACTATGACCCTGTAGAAGATTCTTAGAACGAACCTTCTTCTTCTTTTTCTCGGGCTCTGTGCGGGGCTCTGTGCGGGATCTCATAAATTCAGCAAATCTCTCACTCTGTGTGAGCTGCATAAATACATCCATAACACTAGCCAAATTATCTTTGAACCGAGCATCATCATCCTCTTTACCATGTGCATCCTCTGGCTGTGTTACATCCTCATAAGGCTCAACATCTGCAGCCTGTTCTCCTGCAAAAATATCCTCAGATACATCTCTCTCAGGAGAAGTCTCTTGCTCTTCCTCTTCATGATAGAAGTACTCATCCTCTGTATCAGACATGTTTGCTGAATTTTTCAGCGATGGCTTTCTTCAAAGCAACCACGAGCTCACCCCCTTCCAAAGTTGATGATTGGTCTTGGGGACGGAATCTTGAAACCGGCCTTTGATAGAAACCAGAGTGCGGTAGACTAGCAGTCACCCGTCCACTTGTAGTCTAGATGTGAAAACAAAACAGATTGGAGCTAGAGTGCGCAAATCTGAAAACAAAGCGACACCTGTTGGCCCCAAAGCTTGGCGCCCCTTGCGGTATTTCTTTATTCAATTCCAAAAATATGAATGGCTGAGTACAACAAAAATCAGCCAAGAGATTACACCTGCATGTCCAATCTGACGGCCCACAATCCCTCTTAGCACAGAGGATCTATGCACACAGATCTGTGTCTCAAAATAACACACTGTGCCTCCCTCTGATCAGCCAAGACCACTAAGCAGGGCAGCCATGAGCATACATCTGGCATAACTCAAGTGCATGATTCAACATCTCAGCTCATACATACATGTACTGTCCAAACTTTGTCTCAACCCCTGTGAATCTGCCATACCCCTCCTCTCACAAGGGGCCAGATAACTCAAATCTGCAACAGACATCAAGCAGTAGAAAGAGAGATAGATGAAGAGAAGCGGAGCTTACCAAATTCAGCCTGTGAATTTGCACTGGAGGAAGCAACGGTACCAATCTGTACTTGCAGGCACTTGTTTCCACAACCCTGCTTCACATATTGCATGTACTTGTCTGTACCCTCCTCCTTGCATCCAACTCTATGCTGTACTTGATTGTACAGTCCTGAAAAACAGCCCTGTACCTGTCTGTTCTACCTCGGGATTCGTGCCAAGGGCTGTCCTTGTATACGCCACCTGCAGCTAGCACCTGTACACGACTGTACCTGCGCAGTTAGCCTGTCCAGATCCTGTCCAGCGCCGCCAGCAACAGTTCTGTCCAGCGTAGCATGTTCTGTCCTGTCCGTACACTGTACGGCAGTCGTACAGTGCTCTACGGCCTGTACCAGGACTAGCAGCCACCTGATGATAGTCGCCTGCTACAGCCGCCTCTGTTCCATAGCTCCACGCCGCCTTTGTCCTTAGCAGTACCTGTTGTCGTACAGAGCTGTACGGTTGCTGTACGGCCTGCTCTAGCACACAGCACACAGAAATCAACAGCAGACAGCAGCCCTAATCAACAGTCGACTCTTTCTCCTCAGCTTTTCCACGCTTGAGAACATGCAAGTTTGCTCCATGACTCTTTTTCCCAAAAGCTAGAGAGAGGGGGAGGAGAGAGAAGCACACACTCCAAAAGTGGAGTGGCCTCCTCCCCATAAAAATCCTAGGGCCCCAAACTTTAAAAGTCCCTAGGGGCCACTAAGGCCTAGGGGCAACTTTAATAAACATTAAAAGTTTAATGTTCTAGTTCCCCCTTCACACCTAGGGATGTCCACACATGTATAACTCTGTCCGGGCACCCCCCATGTGAATCATTCAATATTCTGACTCTACAACCACCATGCCCACACTTGTGTTGTTCCATTTTCACAGGGCCATGACAATACAACTGTGAATCATCATGGATTGGTGGAGCCGATATACAAACAATATAAGGGGGGGTGGGGATGTGGATGGAGTGCTAAGGCAAGATGCATCTCTATATGCTGAAGGGGTAGTACAAGCATGCTATGCAGATCTATGTGTAACTCCATCCAGTGCCATAAGAGGGATATAAGATATCATACATCGCGGATGCTGAGGCTGTGAATGGCGTGAACATGTACCCTGAGTCTGAATGAAATCGAGCTACCCTCTCCTGTGTCTCCATCTGGTTTCTCATTCGCTGCTATCTCTCTGTGACGGAGTCGGGGTGTTGTATGTCCAGTCTGTCTAGGTCTCCTCCTGGCTCTCAACTCCTCTGCTCTGTGTGCGGTCACCCCACGTGGTACATCAGCTGGCACTGGCATAGCTCTCTGGAAGAAAGAGAGAGAGAGATATTTTATTAATGTCTTCCAGAAGACTGATCTCGGCCTATGAGACAAATCAGTGTACCTGTGTGGGGTATCCTCTGTCATCCCAACAAAATGAAAAAGTACTGAACTAAAAAGCTGAATTTGGGTGTGCAATAAGTACAATGAGTGGGGGAGGGGATGGAGCATACAATCATGATATGCAACCTAGCTAGCTCCATCGTGTACCATACTGGGGGTATAAAATGGTATACATCAATGAAGGGGGTGTCCACCATAGCTCCCTGAAGAACATGCATGGGTTTGCTCTGAAGCGAGCCAGTCGCTCCGCACCCTCTCTGTGAAACTGAGCTCTGATCTCTATCATCTCTCTCTGGTATAGCCGTGGTGTCCGAAAGCCAGGTGTCCTCTGTCTCCTGCGGGCTCTGAGTGTCTCTGCTCTTTGGAGAGTAATTCCTTGCTGTGTAGGGGCTGGGAGTGGGATGGATCTCTGAAAAAATGTAGTAATCTGTCTGTCGTCCCCCCTCTGGAGCTGTCTGAGCCTGTAATGATGTCTCTCTGTGATGCTGTATGTCTAGAATGAATCTTCCCAGTATGCGTTGGTCTGCTGCCTCAAAGATCTGGCGTAGGGAATGTGGCTCTCTGAATAAAATGGGATCTCTCTCTCTGATGGCTGTATATGCTCTGCATCTGCATACATAATGCTCCTCACTCTCCACCTCCTCCCTGCACAATCTGCATACCCTCTCCTCTCGGGGGATCCGTGCTCCTTTGCCAGTCTCGATCTCCAATCGATGTGATGAAACTCTAAGTTGACCAATAGCCACTAGGGAGCCGTGTGGTAAAAAGCCCTCCATGTATCTAGGCCTCTCCATAAATCCATCATTTGTGATACTCATGAAGTGATCTCTGTAGTATAGCATCTTCGGTGGAAGAGGCTGTGTAGGCGATATCCATGTCTCTTGTGTATAGAGGTGCCATAGGTCCTTTCTCAATACTCTGTTCCTCTCACTATGAGAGAGACGGATATGTGGTGCATCCCTGTCATACTGGAACGGTGGTAGATGATCCATGTCTAGGCCATGCTGTGAGAACCATTGTGTGACCTCAGTGCCGGTGTGACTAATGTGTCAAATAGCCACCCCTTCGTCCGGGGCTTCTGAAAATGCGCCTAGTGGCATTCTCTCTCTAGCATAGCCAATGCTGCATATCCCTGTGTCAATCTAGCTCTGGCTGTGCTGAACCCATGGTGAAGCGCGTGGCTGATGCAGAGAAGGTAACCCCTAGGTACACGTAAGAGAGAGAGAGAGTGAGTTATATAGGGCCGAAAAAGCCAATATAGATCGAGCAATGGAAGCTTGGAATAATTTTGCATTGGCTTCTGGGCTGAAAATAAATTCAACAAAATCAGCCCTCATTGTATGCACGGAATTTGATCTTGAGGCATTAGGGTGGCAAGGCCGTGTGGTGCATACAGGAGACGTTCGTCATCTTGGGTATCCGGTGGGTGTGGATGTGGACCCCCAAGCGCTTCTTGCTTGGATTTCTGCTGGGATCTCGGATAAATTTGTGTATTGGAAAGCTCAAGGGTGGCCTATGCACGTGAGGGTAAAGGTAGCTCAGGTTATTATGCTTAGCATGATTTCCTATTTTTTGCCTTTGCTACCTTGGACGCACAAATCTCTTCTCCGCCGTTTGGTTGCTCCCATTCGGTTTATGCTGTGGAAGAGGCAAGGAAATATTATGGGTCAAACATGGATAGCTTGGAATCACATTACGACGCCCAAAAGAATGGGTGGGGCTGCTTTACTGGCTGTCCGCTTGCATATGGTGGCGCGTAGGTGGGCGCTTTTTCAGGATATGTGTTTGCAGGAGCAGCCTTGGGTATTCATGGCTTGTGACTTGATTGAGTTGGAGGGATTGTCACATGGACGGACACGTGTGCAGGCTTCATGGTGGGACATTGTGAATGCGGCTCATCCTGTCCGTATTCGCTCATCTCACATTTTATCGCATATTCTCCTTTCTTGGCATGAAGTTCTACTATTGGCTCGGTGGGATCCTGGTCATGAAAGACTACTTTTGAACTCTTTGCAGTTCGAAACATTTGTGGAGTCGCGTGTCATTGTTTGGCCAGACAGAGATGCTTCACGCATACGACTCAACCGCATGGTCAGGTTAGGCTTGGTTAGAATCCGAGATGCTGTGATACCTGGTCGTGACAGGCCATATTTGTTTTGTCGTATTCGGCAGCACTTTAGGGTTCCTCGGACATTTCAGCCACTATGGGTTGACATCATGCATGCAGTTGAGCCTTCTACTCCATTACCTCGGCCATCTGCAGATCAGCCTTGGCTTGATTGGGCACTATGTAAATCTTGTGACTTGATATCACTTAGGTCTATCATAAGCTCGTATGAGAGAAAGATTGGGTTTCAGCCAAGGCCAATAAGGTGTGGGGATTGCACAAGTCTAAATCATGGTGGCAGAAAACTCTTATGCGTGGTTGGCAGTCTAAACTCCCTTACTACCAAGGTAAGGTTTTCATTTGGAGGATGTTGGTGGGAGGGTTACCTACACGGGATCAGCTCAGCCGTCGTAAAATTACATTGGCCTCTTGCTTCTTCTGCACGACATGCACTGAAACAGTTATGTATCTGTTCATGAGTTGTCCATTGGCCCGTCAAATTTGGTCTTTTGTCTCTCGCGTTCGGGAGGCAATAGAGAGGTCTACTGTTTCGGCTCATCAGTGGATATTTGGGATTTGTCCTCAAGTCATTACTTCGGACAGTCACCTTGTGATATTCCATTTCCTTAGATGGACAGGACTTTGGCGTATTTGGACTACACGGAATGGGTTCATCTTTGATTCCTTGTCTGGAATACATGGGCACATTCTACGTATCTGTGGTTTGCAGCTTTGGCAGTTTTCTTCTCTTCTCTTAGCTCAGCTACTGGATGCAGATGTTATTTCGTTATGGTCTACGGCGGCTCGGTTGGCTCATCTTTGATGCTTTTAGCTGGGATGCTTATTTGGCTAGGAGGCTTTCTTATTAGTGTACAGGTTTGCATGGTCATGATCCTTTAGAGGATCTTTTGTGGGGGTTTTTTTGTGGCCATAGGTTCTGTGTGAGCCATGTGGCTGATGTACATTTTTACATATAATATAAAACACCATTTCACGAAAAAAGAAAGAAAGAAAGAGAGAGTTATATTAATGTCTACGGAAGACCCCAAGGGCCTATGAGACCAAAAGTAATGCAATGGTACCATGGATATACTGAGCCATGGAAAACTGAAAGAAAAAGTAAAATGAAAACATCTGACAGTACATGTGATCAATAGATGATGCTGTGTAGAGTGAGATATGTTGTGATCAGTTAATGTCGATACCTGGCTCGACCAGAACCGATCTGATGGGGGACTGAACGTCAGGCCTCTATGATGGGAGCGTGACATGTTGGCGGAGAACCTCATGTATCCGTCTGTGTGTGGTGGAGGGTGGGTCGAGGACGTATGGCTCGCCAGAATGGATCGAGCTCTCTCACTAAGAACTCCTATGGGGCGTGGAGCTGGAGTGTGGGTACGGGTGGTGGGCTCTGATGTCGTAGTAGAGGAAGTGTTGTGGGTAGTAGATTCCGATGTGGATGTATGTACAACAAAGAAATCTGTGATGGCTCTTTGTGAGGTGTCCTGTTGGAGCCAGGGCTGTCTCTCAGCATGCTGCCTCAACACTACATCCCTGTGTCGTCTGAGCTCCATCAAGTACATGCCCAAGCACCTTTGATCCTCAGACTATATCACCCATATGAGTGGTCCGAATCGCTCTCGAAAGAGGCAATGGAGCCTCCCCCGTATCTCATGGTAAGCCGGGCAACTGAGCATATAATGGACCTCAATCTCTACTATTCCTGTGATGCATACTGTGCGTGTCGTCTCCTCATGTGGGATATAATCAGCTCTGCCAGTCTCTACTCTGAGGTGGTGGGAGGATACGTTGAGCTAGCGGATTGTGATAGGCATGGCATGTGACGTGTATCTGTATGTATCCCGGGATCTCAAAGAATCCATCCTCGGAGAGTCTCAAGAAGCGATCTCTGTAGAACTCACACTTCTTACCAATTTTTGATGGAGACACCCATGTCTGGTGTATGTGTAGCCCGAGTAGATCTAACCGGATAATCCTGTTGATCTCTTGACGTGAGAGATCAAGGTATGGGAAATCCAGGCTATACTGAAATGGGGGGAGACGGTCCATCTGTATGCCATGTGCATGAAACCACTCGATTACCTCAGAGTACCATGCATGTGTTGTAATGGTGGTGGCCGTGTCGCTGAGGAGGAGGGCAGTCCAGCTCGTCTCAATCGCTCCCTCTCCCTCTCGCTGTATAATTGCAAAGAGGACTCTAGTGCTAGTCATGGGAGGCGATCTCTGTCAAGCGTGTATACATGCTGAATATAAGTGAGAGTCTGAAAAAGGGCATCTATAACCAGCGGGGCCACTCCAAACTCTGCATGAAGAATGTCATGTGGTACAGATGGCTTACTCCTGATCACGCGTGACAACATCATCACCTGTAGCCTCTCTATGCTCCTCCAGTGATACTTCCCTAGGCGTGGCCCCCAAAGGGCTGCACCATACATAGGCGTTGGTCATACTAGAGTATCAAAGAGCCAGCACTTAGTGCAGGGTTCTTGGAAATGTGCCTGGAAACACAGTCTCTCCATACGGCCTAGGGAGGCGTACCCCCTCGCAAGTCGGTCTGTGGCAGTTGTGGTCATGCAAAACAAAGGGCTTGTAAAAGTGACTCCTAGATACACGTACTTTTGCACAATCTCCATTGGGGAATCTCTGTATATGAAAGAAAATTGTGAGGCGACTGCAGAAGATGTGTTGAAGACTTTAACCTTGGTTTTGCCCAAATTGACCGTAAGGTCTCTCCCGTTGCAAAATCTGTCCAATGCATTTAAGTGTTTCTGTAAACCCTCGGCTGAATCTGAGATCAAGACAATGTCGTCAACATATAACAATATGGGCATTACTGTCTGAGCCAATGGTGAACCTCTACCTTCCGAAACTATACACAAATACTGCGATCTCATCAATGTATAGGCCAAAGAGTGTAGGTGAGAGTGGGCAGCCTTGCTTAACCCCAATAGTGCTACATATATCTCCCAAGGTCCCACTGGGTGCACGTACTTGGCCGAGTACTGCCTCATATAGTGCCATCACACCCCATATCATCTCATGTGAGAAGTGGAGCTCCTGCAAGCGTCCTATCAGACGAGATCGAGGGACGGAGTCAAATGCTTTGCGGAAATCCACAAAGCAACAACACACATGTCTCTTTGAGGACCTCGCCTCCTCTATGATAGCCCATAAAGTAAAGATATGGTCTAGCGTGGAGAAGTTTCTCCTAAAGCTTGCCTGGCCTGATGCTTTGCTTCCCATCCTGTGCCATAGAGCTCATCATGTCCTCTAGTACTGCCCCATAGATTTTGGCCATTGTGTGACCAATCATGATAGTCCTGTAGTTACTTGGGTCCGTGGGATCTCCTGCTTTGTGGATGGGGACAATGGTGTTGGTAGTCCAAGAGGGTGGGAAGCCTTCACAGAGTGCTCTGTTAAAAAGACTGGCAAGAATGGGAGCCAATACGTGGTGCCTGTGGGTGAGATGTTCCGTGCATAGATCCTCATGATCTTTTGCTCTCCCATTATGCAGCTTTTTAAGAGCCCTAGTGACATTGGGGGAATCAAAGAGAGAAGATGATGTAGGCCTAGGGATGTGTGACATTTGTGGTATAGGCTGGTTTGGCACATTATACAACTGTCCTGCATAGGCTTCCCAAAGGCTAGGATCTGTGATAGGTGTAGGTGCTCTTTTTTCTTCCAGAATGCGCCAAGCTTTTGAGTTGTCCTCGCTCAAAAAGAACTCGTATAACTCTTGTTCTCGTCTGGCGAGAAATGCCTGTTTCTTTCGGCGAGTGAATGTACGGAAGATGCGTTGCATCTTATGTGCTGAAATCAGCCCATGTTCCCTCTCGCGTAAGAGGCGAAGCCTGGTGGTTTTGCACTCTTCATCCATTCTGGGGTTGGGATCCCATTGGCTAACTTGCTCTGGAGCATGTGGTGTAGGGGAAGCTGGCATGGGTGGAGTCATGGATGATGGAGGACAGTTGGGATGTGATGGTGGAGATAGGGAGGGATAAGTCAAGCGCTGAAATGTGGCGGGAGAGGTGGTCCTCATAGATGTGGTCAAGATCATGATGGAAATGAATCTGGGTGAAGGTGGTGACAGGGGGTGTGGGTGTGGGCGGTACAATGGGGCATGAGATCGTGAAAGAAAGTAATGTGTGGTCAGCTAGTATGGGGGGAGGAGGGATGGTGAAGTCTGAGATGTGTGGTATAAGAGCGGGAGATCCCATGAGGTAATCCACCGTACTAGTGCCTTTGGGGGGGGGGGGGGTTTCGCTGTTGCTACGATAGGAGAGGGGGGAGCTGCAGCTCCAGCTCTCATTTTCCCCATGATAGACCCCCTTATCTCAGGAGAGAGTCCAGTGATTCTAGTGTTTCGAGATTTTCTAGTAGGATTTTGGAGATGCCTTGTGCATTGTTAAATACACTTGTTGATTTAGTTGAATTTGACATCAATTTTTTGGCAACTGGGAAAAACATGCAAAATGGGGGAAGAAACAGGGTGAAAAGAGAAGGCTGAGGCCAAGAAGGAAAGAGTCCAGGAAGATGGTGGTGAGGTGGCAAGATACAGGAAGGGGGAAGAAGGAGAAAAGGGTGGAGGTGGGTGAGAAAAGGCGATAGAGGCAGGCTATGCCAGGGGGAGGGCTGCACATAGGCCCAGTAGGGCAGCACGCAAGAGTAAGGGCGGTGGGGTGGCAAGGCCAGGAGGCAGGAAGGATGCAAAATTGGCGGAGGCGCAGCAGGGTGCGCTGGGCATGAGGGAGGGCTAGGTAAAGGAAGGGAAACTGGCAAGAGTGACAGCGTGTTTTTGTTTTTTTTTTGGTGGGGTGGGGGGGGGGGGGTGCTGTTGCTGCGCTAGGGAGGGGGGATCTCCAGCTCCAGCTCCAGCTCCAGCTCTCGTTTTCCCCATAATCGACCTCCTTATCTTAGGAGAGAGTCTAGTGATTCTAGTGTTCCCTTTTCTTTATGAGATTTTCTAGTAGGATTTTGGAGATGCCTTATGCATTGACAAATACTTGTTGGCTTTGTTGATATAGTTGAATTTGACATTAATTCTTAGCCAACATGCAAATAAAATCAAACCTTCAAGTAGCTGCTCTATAATAGTAGTTACATCTTGCAGTACACATAATGACCACAAACTCAATAATGATGTATATCTACATTGAGATTACTGAGATCCTATAGTTAAGACACTGTAAATTCTGTCCTCCTTTATCTTTGACAGTCCAGAGTGCCATACCACATGAGTACTATATAACCACATTATAGAAGACAATACTCTTGTGAGAGAAAATAGTTGTGAATCATTGTTTTGTAACTTCTCCTACAGTGATTAACTTGTCAACAGATTTTTAAAACAACAAATATTAGATGGAGTCAATTTTTTGTTGCTGTCTAAACTATCTTACAAAGCATGCGTGTTTCTTTGCTTGCATACAGGTTTGTTGAAGTGGATCTTTCTGACATCAGAAAGGACGTCCAATGTCCCATTTGTCTGGGTATTTTGTGGACCTTCATAGCACAACCATGGCTTATGGCCTTATCTGTTCTTTGTATTTGAGCATTAAAAGTTCGTTTGGATCTTCAGGCATTATTCGAAAAACGAGGACTGTGATGGAATGTCTCCATAGATTTTGCCGTGAATGCATAGACAAGTCCATGCGGCTGGGGTATGCTCTCAGTCCTGGCCCAGGTTTTTTCTTAATGGTTGACTAACGTGCACAGCAGGTTCCAACTTTTCAGTCTTAAGATGATGACTTGCCGATATCATGATAGAAAGAGTGCGTGAGGATGTTTTATACCTTTCTCAGCCAAAATCCTCATGTAACTTTGTCTCATTTTTGTGTGATGCTTACTAGGAACAATGAATGTCCTGTTTGCCGCACACACTGCGCAAGCAGACGCTCCCTTAGAGACGATTTGAATTTTGATGCCCTTATTGCAGCTTTGTACTCGAATGTGGAGACATATGAGGAAGAGGTATGGAGATGGAAATAATTTTTCAAGGAACTTTAAGTACTTTGTCTTGGAATTCAACATCTTAAATTGCGGATATGGAGGGTTTCAGATTTTGACACATGCCCATGCAGGTTGTTTTTTCTCTCTAGGAAAAATCCTTCTATTAGTTTTAAAAATCATCCAGCCATGAATGGGTTACATCCCTCGAAAGGGGTAGAATGTACAATGTAGAATCAGGGTTTCTCTCTCTCTCTTTTTTTTTTTGAAAAAGGGGGGTGGGGATTGGGTCGCATTGGTCTCTCCACCGCCAAGTGCATATTGGCCTCTCCTCAATGTGCACCAGCAAGTGAACTACCTCTTGGCTCTATGTTGAGTCGATGAAGATGCTGCACCAGGAGATCTCTCCCAAGGGCAATATCAACATAATTCTCTATTGTCGGGTAGTAGACCAAACTTAACCTCTCTATCCTTGATAAGGTCGTACACAAAGTGATACTGAATCTCAAGGTGCTTTATATGAGCATGGAACACCAGGTTCTTTGCAATTGCCATGTAACTCTACTGGTCACACAATAATTTTGCTGGTTTCTCCTATGTGGAGCTCTTGTGTCCCCCAAAATTCTCCTCAATCAGATTGCTTTACATGAAGCAAGGCATGCTGCCTTGTACACAGCCTATGTAGAAGAAAGGACCAACATAGGCCATTTCAGGAGATAACTCCAGACGTGAGAGAAACAATAGCTAGAAACTGACTTCTAGTTATCACAATCTCTTGCACAAGGTAAGTTAAAATATCCAGTTAAGGTCATGCCCGAGGTATAGGTGATGCTGTACTCCATTGCACCTCGGATGTACAATAACATTTGCATTTCAGCCTTTCAATGGTTTTCCGGAGGTTGATTGAAGAACTTGCGTAATTCCCCAACTGCATAGTTGATGTCTGGGCATGTGTTACATAAGAAAGTCAAACTTTCCACAAGCCTTCTATACTCCTCCACATCCACCAGTGGAGAAGCATCATTTGTAGACAGCTTTACATCAATCTCCGTAGGGGTAAGGACTAATCTGCGGTCAACCATATATGCACTCAGTCATACAAAGTACCTTTAGTATACTTTTGTTGAAATGAAATATTAATGTCTCGAAGAGGCCATAATAATGGCCTATGAGACCAAAACTGAGAGTACATCTGAAGTTGGTGTCTCATCAAAGAGAACAACTAAATGAGACTAAAAAGTACTATAAACTGATTGTCCTACAGTTATAAGAACAGAACCCTAAGACTTCGAGATGGTTCTGAGTAGAAAATACTGGAAAATATTGAAAAATGTATATTAGGTAGATCCATGTATGTTGATCAGTTGAAGTGTTGCCCTCTCCTTAGATCAAGTATCTCCGCCATGGGGCTGTCTAGAATGGAGAGGTCGTAGAAGCGAGGTAGGCGCCTCCAATGCCGAGCAATAATGGCTCTGATCTGGCGATGGTGAGGATGCCGTGGTCGGGATCCTGGTGGGCTTGGCCGACGAACACAACATAAGATAACTCCTCTATCTGTGGTGACTCCCTGGGAGCGTGGTTGGTGTTTTGATGGCCCAATGGAGGAGGTATTAGGAGGTGTGTGGGCTGGGTTGCTGGTGTTGGTGCCGAAGAAATCTGATAGGGTCCTCTGTCTAGGTACATCATGGCTCGGCCTCCTGTCTACCAAGAGGGTCTCTCTGTGTCTCGTGAGCTCAAGTAGAAACAATCCCAGGCATCTCTGATCCTCAAACTCCATGACCCTACGTAACGGCCCAAAACCCTCTCGGAAGAGGCAGTGATATCTCCCTCGGATCTCATAATAGTTGTACATCGGCAAATGTAGTGTTCCTCTGTCTCTACCTCCTAGTAGCATAGCTGACAAATGCGGTCATCCACGATCTGATGCACACATCGCCCTGTCTCAATCCGCAGCTGGTGTGATGAGGTCCGGATCTGTCCAATGGCACAATGTATCCCATGTGATAGGTGTACATCCATGTACGCCGGGCGAGTGATAAAATCATCTGGTGAGAGGTGTAGAAAATGGCTCTTGTAATGAGCCATTTTCATGCCTAAGAGCTCAAGGGGGTTAGTCCATGTCCTCTTTGTGTCCACTCTGATGATATCCATCTTGATCACGCGGTTTTGCTTTGCGCGGGTGAGATCCAAAAATGGACAATTCAGACTGTACTAATAGGGTGGTAGTGCCTCTATCCGCAGACCATGTAGGTCAAACCATGATCTTATTTGAGTGTACCAGCAGCAGTGAGTATCTCCATCCTCTGCCAACTGTATGGGAGGTCAATGCCAATCAGGAGTACCTCTGCGGAGGGAGCTCCCATAGCCGCTGTAAAAAGGTTTTGCTTTGAATCATGCGGGCAATCATCATAATTAGTGGTCTCTGCATTTGCCTCCATCCCTCATTTGTCCCTCTCTAAGATCTGTGATGTATATTGGGCCCCCCAAATTGGAGCTCCGTACAGGAGGGTCCGTGTGACAAGCGTATCAAATAGCCACAATTTGGTGTGTGGCTCCTGAAACTGTATGTGTGCACACTGCCTCTCAAGTGCCCCCAAGGTTGCATGCCCTCGAGCTAATCTAGCTGCTGCTGCCTCCTTCAGGGAGAAACGCGGTCTTGTGAAAGTAATTCCCAAGTAGACATATGACCTGACGTGCTCTACCAGTTCCCCTCAGAAAGTGAACTGAGGTTGTGATCTCGTCACCCATGCCTGTGTGGTGTTACTCCGGCCTGTGTGGAGCTCGATGACCATGCCTCTGTGCCCATCGGCTCAGCTCCAACTCCAATATAGAGCCATATAGTTTGGCCAAGTAATGACCAATCATGATCGTCTTGTAGTTGCCTGGTACCATGGGGTCCCCACTCTTAAAGAGTGGTACAATGATATGCTCTGTCCAGCTTGTCGGGCAACCCTCACAAATGGCACGATTAAACACATGTACAAATAGCGAAGCCAAAGTGTCTCGTGCATATGAGAAGTGCTCTCCAACTAGCCCATCATGATCCTGTGCCTTTCCATTCTGTAACCTGTCTATCGCATCTAGCACCATCCGCATAGTAAAAAAGGTGCTGCTAGCCGGTCTAGCTCCCAGTGGAGGCTCTGATCTCGTCACCCATGCCTGTGTGGTGTTACTCTGGCCTGTGTGTTGCTCGATGATCATGCCTCTTTGCCCATCGGCTCAGCTCCAACTCCAATATAGAGCCATATAGTTTGGCCAAGTAATGACCAATCATGATCGTCCTGTAGTTGCCTGGTACCATGGGGTCCCCACTCTTAAAGAGTGGTACAATGATATGCTCTGTCCAGCTTGTCAGGCAACCCTCACAAATGGAACGATTAAACACATGTACGAATAGCGGAGCCAAAGTGTCTCGTGCATATGAGAAGTGCTCTCCAACTAGCCCATCATGATCCTGTGCCTTTCCATTCTGTAACCTGTCTATCGCATCTAGCACCATCCGCATAGTAAAAAAGGTGCTGCTAGCCGGTCTAGCTCCCAGTGGAGGGGGGGTGGGGGGCTGTCCTGGTGCATCATATAGCTCTCTAGCATAAGTATGCCATGCCTCAGGTGCAGTAATCGGAGTACCAGGCTGTCTCTCCTGAAACATCTTCCATGTCCTCTTGCTGTCCTCCCCCAGGAAGAGTTGGTAGATCTCCTCCTCTATCTTAGCCAGATAGGCTCGTTTCTTCCTCCACACAAGACGCCGAAAGGTCATCCTGGCCTGTCTATGCGTGTGAGACCCAATGGCAATCTCACACTGTAGCTCTGCTCGTGTCTCACGACACTCATCATCATACCAACTGTTCTGTGGGGCAATGCTGCGGGGGTGGGTGGAAGGGATCATAGTGTAGGGAAACACACATGAGGCGGATGCATGTAGTACACCTGCCAATCCTCTCGTGATCTCGTCCAGAGGGCGATGCGGGTCTAAAGCGAACAAGCCATCAGATACTGCATCTCGGTAAACCCCAACTCTCTCATGTGTAAACTGATATCTCGGGTATTTAGGTAGATGAGTGGCTGGCCCATCTCTCAGGGATCTACCTGCTCTACTGTGAAACTCAGGTATGCATGATCGGCTGCTATGCCAATGGGCCGACTGGAAATCGTGAAACCCTGCACATCAGGTATCAATGAAGGAGATCCCATCAAGTAGTCCACTGTGCTCACTCCCCCTTTAGAGTTCCAGTGTGTGAGAGCATCTGATCCTTGCCATCTTGATAAGCCATTGTATATGACCAACCCATGTGCACTCCCGAGTGTGAGAATTATGCCTGCCATAATCTGTAATCTCCCCCTCATCCTGTGCTGATCTCTGCAACCCTACATCCTCTGCCGTGATCTCATGGGACATAGCCTCTTGAGTATCATACAGCTCTGTCTGCTGTGTGTCTGTACGTGCATTAAAGTCTCCCAATAGTAATATGTCTCCCATGCTGGCAAACCTCATGATATCATCATATAGTGGTATATAGGGCGTCTCTCCTGATGGTGCAAACCTGGAGTGGGCTGGGGGAAAGTAGCATACCGCCACATATAGCTGGTGGAGCCCCTCTCTGCATATTCGGACCCACATGTACCTCGCATCTGCATCACTATGTACCACATGTATTTTGTCAGGAAGCTCCTCCTTGTAAAGTATTGCCACTCCTCTAGATCCTCCTCTGGTACCTCCCACTGTGCGTGGCTGAGGGCAGAAAACTGATTCCCATCTATAACCCCGTACGTCAGGAAGCCTCTTGTTTGTGCATTGATGGGTCTCCGTATACATAGCAATATCTCTGTGTCTGAAAATATCCTGCATCTGATCTAAGGGCTCCGTTGCAATTCCACACCATGAATCGCAAGGTCTCATAGGCCTCTCACTGTCAAGCGGGCCTCGTCTCCGTAATGATGACTCCGCCATCTCTGTATACCGCCCATTTCCCCTCTTTCCTTGCCTCAAGCACACGTGGCATGTGTTCCTTCCGGTGTGCTATCTGTGCCGGTGTAAGGTCCTCATCAAATAAATCTTTTCCCCCTTAAGGGCCATCCTTTTGGAGATCTTCTTCTCCAAGTCACCAAACGTGATGATCAATATCTTCGCCCTGGTTTCATCTCTGCCTACTCGCCATGCTCCGGTAATGGGTACATCAGTGGCTGCAATTTTTGTTGCAAGAGCTTTTGCATCCTCTTGGGGATTTCCCTTATCTTCCCACCCAACTACACGTACATGTAAGGCACGTGCCCGTCTCTTGGTTTCCTCTTCCAATGTAGCATTCATCACTTCTACTTTATTGACTGGTGTATCCTTCTTTTTTTTTACTACTTCAATCCATGGGTTGACTTCCTAAATTTGTTTCTTTGTGGCACTGGCAATTTCAGCCCATGAATGCATTTCCTTCTCACCTGTAGCCAATTTTGCCTTACATGATTCCAAAGTGTTTTGCATTTCTGTGATGTCTTTTTCGTGGTCAGCCATACATGTCTTCAAAGTGCCTTCGTACGATGCAACTGTTGTGCCAATCTCTCGGAGCATGTCATCCTTCCATTTCTGCATCTCTTTTTTCATTTCCGTGTGCATCAAGGCTTGAGCTAATTCCATCTCAACCCGTACTTGGGCTTGCATTTCTCCCTTCAATTGGACATATATCTCTTCCTTGAGCGTTTCATATATCACTTTCCTTTGGGCATGCATCTGCTCGGTCCATTTCTTTTCAAGCTCCTGTCGCATGGTGTTCATCTCTGTCCTTATGTGCAGGTGTATCTCCTCATAAAGGGCCTCATCTCGCCAGAATCCTTCGTGAGCCAGGGGACATGATTCCTTCCCTCAGTCTTCGTGGGGGTGTGAAAGGTTGTCTCACCATCTTGTTCCCCCTCCAGGGGTTGCGACATGTTTTCCCCTACTAGTTGCTGCCTTGGGGGCCTGAGCAAGGGTGGACGACCATGACCTGCACACTGGGCAGCGAGGCAGCCTACAGAGGTGTGGGCAGAGGCGTGCAGGTGGGTTGAGCAGAGAGGCGGGCAGAGCAGAGCAGTGAGGTGACCTGTGTACAGGGCAGTGAGGCAGCCTACAGAGGGGCGGGCAGAGGCGTGCAGGTGGGTGGAGCAGAGAGGCAGGCAGAGCAGAGCAGCGAGGTGGCCTGCGCATAGGGCAGCGAGGCAGCCTACAGAGGTGCGCACAGAGGCGGGCGTAGGCGTGCAGGTGGGTGCGCATAGAGCAGAGGCGCACCGGTCATCTCACCAGGCGCACTTCTCAGTGAGCGCACAGGTCATCTCAGCAGGCGCACTTCTCAGTAGGCACACAAGCGCACTTCTGAGAGAGAGAGCAATCGAAATCATGTGCGACCTCAATCCCTGAACAGAAATCAAGAAGCCCAAGGTTTGAACTCAGCAAATCCTTCATCTGCGAGATCTTCTCTTCATGGTTTTCCGTCAAGATGAGGTCGTCCACATAAAGGACGATGATCATGTGTACCCTCCTCAGAAAAAAACATAATAATTTGCATTTGATCGGCTTTTCAAAAGACCAATAATTACAAAGTAAGTGTTATTCCATTGATACCAAACTCAAGGGGTGTGTTTTAGTGCATACAATGTCTTTTGAACTCTAACTTCTCTTTGTGAAGTGGGCATCACAAAAGCTAGTTCCTGTCCCATGCATACCTCCTTCTTGAGATGTTTGTTTGGAGTGATGATGTCTTTCAAAGATGAACCAAAGAACTTCATCACTTGCCACTTTTTCAAAAGGACCCAAAGCTAGTAGTGGGCGTATTGTGGTCAGTTCGGCTGTGGGGGAAAATGTCTTCCTAAAAGTTGTATCCCTGAACCTGGGCAAATCCCTTCACCACAAGGTAGGGAGGGGTGGCAAGAGGGAAGCTCCTTTCTTTTTCCCGAAAAAAGATCCTTCTATTAGTTAATTAAAAAAAAAAAACAGCCTAGATACAACCACAAAGGGCTAGATACAACCTCGCCTCCATGTATGGGGCGGGAAAACAAGTAATCAAGAGGTGGAGAAAGATGCACTTCTCCCGCCGTTGGCCGCTTTATGAGGAGAAGGCTATCTCATAAGGGGGGGATAACCACACAGGTGGTCTGTAATGCCAAATGGGATCACCATCTCTGGCGGTGAGAAAAGGGTCAGGCTGCCAAACCCTCAAGAAAGATTCCCCGCTGCTCTTGCATGCGGTCAAAACCTCCCTACAACTTCCCCCATTGACCGCGGAGGGTATGTATGATGTCGAGCCAAATGCTCCTGATGGACTCCGCAAGCGGAGTGAGGGTACCCTCGATGGCTTTGTTGCATCTAGCTCTTCGTATGTGCCAGGCTGCAATGCTACTGCAAATCTCATATCTCTGACATGAGCCCAGTCTCCAGTGGTGAGTAGATGGGGCTGTGACTAGTACTTGCCAAGATGCGGAGGTGAGAGACTTGAAGGGCTAGCTTCCCACCATCCTCCTCAAAAGACCCGACAACCTCAGTCTTTGTGGCCCAAGCAATAGTGTCCCATGTAATGATATGGGTCGAGGTCTTGTCCATCCTGAAGATGCGGAGAATTTGCTACCAAACCTGGTGAGCCTTCGGGCAATCCCAAAGACAGTGTCGCTGAGACTCCCGAGGGTGCCCGCACCTCAGGCAAGCTGCCGGTTGACCTCCAATGGCCAACCACGTGCCTATTGCCAAGCTCCTGTGTGCCATTAGCCAAAGAAAGAGGGTGATCTTTCAACGCCGGAAACTGTCCTAGAGCCACTTCCAAAATTCTCTGAGAGAGCCTTGGGAGAGGACCTGTTGACTGCCAATGTAGAGCTGTTGCCGGAGTGCCATTATTCTCTCGCTTTTGAATCTTGCGGCCTAGCTGTGCTGTGTATGCAAAAAAGGGGGCATCTAGAGTCTCCTCGCGATCAGCAGGATCATGCCAAGTCCACTCTCCTGGGTCCCATTGGAGATGCGTGAGAGGTTGGCTCTCCCAAATCCATAGCCGCTAGAGTCTCTCCTTGGCCACCTTGGCCGGTGGGGGGTCTATGTGCCACTCATGTACCTAGAATCCAATCACCCTCACCCTTTGTAAGGTGCAGCCACTGAAATCCTCCAAGGGGGACTTGGATGCCATGGGGACCGATAGAAAAAGTGAGCAAACCACAACCCTCATTCGCTCCATGGATTGCCAATAGAATATCATGCCTAGTAAACATGCCTAGCCATTGTGGGGGGTTAGGTCTGGGATAGGTGTCAGCCACTCCTGAGGAATAGTAGAGTCGATGTCGAGGCTGAGCTTGTTTGTAGGTACCTTGGATCCTTGCCAGGCCTCTCCTGAACCTTTGAGGACAGCTGCCTGTGAGCAAGCCAATCTCCAAGGGACCTGGCAGGTCCAATGCTCAATGCGCTCCATGATATATGAGGTCGGTCCCCCAACATATGGCCACTAGGTAAACGGATCAGGGGATTCGAAATCAGTGGTGGCTGCCACATACGCTCCTCTAAGGCTACTGGAGCTAGTTGCCTAAGGGCCAGCCTAAGGTGATCCCAAGCTCGGAGTAAGCTGGTTGCAAATCTTTCCTCAAAGCTGGGCTAAATCCGTGGGCCATCATCTTTGTGAAGATCCATTTGGTACTCACCGGCCAGGGCCCCCTAGGCTCGGGGTACGGGCTGAAATCCGGGCCAAGAGGAAGTCCTTCCAAGGCTCACCACTGGGAAGGAGTCCTCTAACAATCAGCCTGCCTAGCAGGGTGCGGCTTTGAATAGCGGGGTCAATGATGCCAAAGCCCCCTTTGCGTTGTGGCTGAATGGTCGATCTCCATGCCACCTTGGCTCGGGTAGGCCTCCCGTCACTTCTGCCAAACCCCAAAAAGTTCCGGATCAACTGTTATACAATGCATGCTCGGGAGAAGGCCCAACAAGAAGTGATGTATGACATGGTGGCAAGAAGGACTTGGTTGACCACCACCACTCGACCAGCTAAGGAGAGTCTTCCAGAACTCCAGTACAAAAGCTCCTTCCGAATGCTTAGAAGAAGAGGGGTGAGCTGCTGCTCTGTTGAGAGATGTCGACGCCCACTTGGCATCCAAGATAGCGGACTGGAGTGTCCCTTCGGATCCATTGAGGCTACAATATCTCTTTCTTCCATTGAGGCTGAGTATCGTGCTTATTCGGATACTTGCTACAAGCTATTATGGTTGATGCAGATGCTTAGTAATCTTGATGTTCTTTCAGACTCTCCCATCGGCATTCTTATAGATAGCCAAAGTGCCTTGGCATTGGCATGTACTTCATCTTTTCACGGCAGGACCAAGCACATTGAGGTTCATTTTCACTTTTTTCGTGAGCTGGTTGCTGACGGCATCATTTCTCTGGAGTATTGTCCCTCTGAGGACAACCTAGCTAATCACTTCACCAAACCTCTTCCTCGGGATACTCTTGATCAGCTCCTTACTCGTATGGGAGCCGGACCACCATCTGGAGCTGAGAGGAGGCATTGGAATGATCATCTCTAGTCCCGTTTGATCACTTTTCTGCCCCCTTTTATTCAGCATAATTATCTGAAATTTTTGGGTATTTTTCCCATCTTTTATCAGGCATTTTCCCTAGTCATGGGCTTTGTCCTTAGTCGTGGGTTTTCTATGATGGCCGACCAGCCCCTTCATGATGTATATAAGAACAAGCTTTTTGCCATAAAAATTCATTCGTCATTTTGCTCAAGTGTTAGATCATTGCTGGCCGCTTCAAGTCTCTCCTCTGCTTCCACTTGTTACCTCCAATCATTCTCTAAATTCTCATGTAGTCCAAGATGGGAGTACTTCCCCATGATGATCACTGTATCAGCCTCTACTTTCATAGAGATTTGTTATTTGTATTTGTTTTCCATGATGAGACATACCATGGATAACATTGTATCACTTTGGTCTTATAGACCCATAAGGTCTTAAGGAGACGTTTAATATTACTTTCTTTCTTTCTTCTTCTCTTGTCTGTCGCGGACATTTAATATAACATACCATGGATATCATTGTATCACTTTGGTCTCATAGACCCATAAGGTCTTAAGGAGATGTTTAATATAACTTTCTTTCTTTCTTCTTCTCTTCTTTGTCTCCGACATTTAATATAACTTTCTTTCATTCTCCTTCTCTTTTCTTTCTCCCCCTCTGTCAAATCCCCACGAATCTCCTCGTGATCGATCTTGGTTCGAGACTCGAAACCTTCAAACAAACGAACAAACGAACAAGCAAGGGGGTGCAGGCTTGACTCACCTCCCAACCATGACAGCTGTGGGCAAGCCCACAGTCTTGGCTGTCCCCGCCGAGCCATGAGTTGAGCTAACTAGGTTGACGTACCGACCAATCTTCTCCTCGCGACGTCCCATACCGCCACGAAGTTGCCCTCGCGGGCCTCGAGATTGCTGCCGGCCTCGGCTACGTAAAGCAGGTGCACGTCTGCGCTAGATCCAGGCTCCAAGACCATAGAGCTCTCACAAACTCGCGAGACTCTCTATATCCCAATAACTAACCTTGGCCACCCTTTTATAGGCTCTTGGCCGGTCATCGGGCGTCCACACTTGGGCGCCCGTCCGTCCATACTTGGGTGCTCGCCCGTTAGTATTTCCCTAACTCAGCTCGTCAATCAGCCTGCCTAGTTCCAAGCTTTCCCAACCCTCGAAACTAGTCTTGCGTGCGTGTAGCACACGGTAGATACACACTGTGCACATGACATACTCCCTTTCCTCTAAGAGCTCACGCTTGAGCTCACTAATAAAAGCCAGGGTAATCTCTCTAAGAGTAGTCAATGTCTCCCATGTAGCGTCCTCCTCAACACGATCCTTTCACTTGATCTTGTATTCCGTGATAAGCGTATTACGCAATCTTCGTTCACGAAATCCAAGAATCTTTTTAGGTTCGTGCGGAACAAATGTCATGTCCTCGACATCTATGATTTCTTGAGGAGTAACTAACTGATCTGCTCCACCCAGTACTTCCTCAAGTCTACCGACATGAAATACTGGATGAACTTTCACATGAGAAGGCAAATCCAATTCATATGCAAGTGAACCAATCCGTCGTGTAACACGAAATAGTCCACAGTATCTAGGGGATAATTTCGGAGATCTACTTGTCCGTAAAGTCTCGGAATCTTTCGGAACTCGCAAATACACCATCGTTCCTTCAGAGAACTCTCTGGGTGAACGATGTCTATTAGAATAAAACCTGTCTCGGTCTTGAGCACTAGATTCCTTCGCAACTTGTAACATTTCCTGCATATCTTGCAAAAAATTACGTGCTGCATCATGCTGAAGTCCTGAGAATGAGTCTGGCCATCAGATTGAGGATGATGAGAGGAACTCAAATTCAAAGTTGTTTCCAACTTCTCAAAAACAAGTTTCCAAAAATCACTCGTAAACTTAAGAGTCCCTATCACTGACTATGTCCTGTGGTAACCCGTACAGTCTAAACAATTGCTCGATAATCTGTCGTGCTAATTGCGTAGTTGTAATAGTCTTCCGGGTCGGTAAAAATATAGCCATTTTTTTCAAGCGATCTACCACAACCCAAATAGAATCGTGGCCTTGATGTGTTCTTGGCAATCCGGTAATAAAATCCATGGAAATACTTTCCCATTTATCACCTGGGATCTGCAAAGGATGCAACAACCCAGCCTGTCTAAAGCGTTCAGCTTTATTTGCCTGACAAATTTGACACTTGAGAACATAATCTTCTACATACCCTTTCATCTTTGGCCAATAAAAAGTGTGTTTCACTAACGATAGCGTCCTGTGTACCCCAGGGTGTCCAGCAGAAGGGGCATCGTGACACTCCTTAAGAATCGTGGACCTAATGTCCGGGATCTGTGGTACACAAATTTTGTCATTACGGAATAGTAAACCATTCCGAATCATCCACTGGCCTCCTGCAGCCTGAATAGTAGATTGCTCAGTCATTGAGTCTTGGTCAATCAATGAGCTTCCGTCCTGGATCTTCTGCCAAAATGGACCAAAATAACTATCAGTCCTGCAAAGCCCTCTCAGTGACTGAAATAAGTCAGTAGAAATCTCGGTGAACGACAAAGTATTCACCTCTAATCTGACTAAGCGCATCTGCAATACTGTTCATGGACCCTTTCCGATAACGGATCTCAAAATCAAAATCTTGCATTAACTCCGCCCAACGACTTTCATGCCTCTCAAATCATCCACATCACACACATACTTGATTGACTGATGATTAGTCAATACCACAAACTTGGAGCCATATAAATAATGTCTCCAAACCTTGAGAGCATGAATCACAGCATAAAGCTCCTTCTCAAGGGTTGGCCAATGAGATTGAGTGTCGTCTAGCTTTTTACTTTCAAAAGCAGCCGGTCTACCATCTTGAAATAAAGAAGCCCCGATAGCATAGTCACTGGCATCAGATAAGACCGACTAGGATCAGGTAATGCTAAGATAGGTGCTTCCTTGACTTTATCTTTCAAAAATCTGAAGGCCATGTCCAAATCGTTATTCCAAGTGATAGGTTGATTTGACTTACATCCACGATCTTTCAATAATCGGTCATCGGTAGTGTGAGCTGAGAGTACTCGCGTACAGATTTCCGAAGAAAAACAACAAAACCGAGAAAAGAACGAAGTTGTTTCACTGTTTGTGGTATAGGCCAGTCCAAAACCTTCTGAACTCGGTCGTAGTCAATGCTCAATCCATCTCTAGTGATGTTGTGTCCCAAGTAAATGATGTCGATCATAAAGAACTCACATTTACTTAACTTAGCATATAGTCGATTCTGTCTTAAAATAGATAAGACAATCGTGAGGTGTCTGACATGATCCTCAAGAGTACGACTATAAATCAAAATATCATCCAGGAACACCACCACAAATTTTTCCAAATGTTCACGAAAAAGATCGTTCATCATTTGCTGGAAAGTGGCTGGAGCATTGGTTAACCCAAAAGGTAATACGAGAAACTCGTAATGGCCATACCTAGTCCGAAAGGCGGTTCTTTCGACATGCCTTTCATGAATACGTATCTGGTGGTAGGCCAGTACACGTAAATCTATCTTCGTGAAATATTTCGCTCCTGCTAATCGGTCAATCAGGTCATCTGATCTAGGGAGAGGATAACGGTTCTTAATTGTCAACTTGTGCAATCTCTTGTAACCTATACACATTCTCCAGGTGTTATCCTTCTTTCTCCTAAGCAACACAGGTGCACCCCAAGGTGATTTACTTGGACGGATCTGGCCCATCCTCAAATAATCTTCGAGTTGTTTAGCCAACTCATCTTCCTCAGCTTGGCGCATCCTGTAAGGTGGAATACTGACAGGATGAGCACCAGGGATCAAGTCAATACGATGATCTACTACCCGTTCGGGTGGTAAACCCGATGGTGGTTCCTTAGGAAATACATCTTGAAACGAATCAAGTATCTTTTGTAATTCTTTGCTTTCAAACACACTTAATTCATTCACATCCATGGAAGGGATGAGAAAAGAAGAAAGTGGAATCAATACACAATGGAAAGCGGTATACAAAGAAGAATCCATTATATTTCCAAAATCAATTGTATTTACAAGAGGTCTTTGAGAGGGATGAATACAATCACCTAAAATACTATACTTGGTGTCCCTATGCTGAAAAGAAAAAATATGACTAGACCAATCTATCTGGACTTCAAGAGTCTTAAACCACTCAATCCCTAATAACAAGTCTACATTTTCCAGATGCATTACATAGTATTCCAGAGTATCTTTGTAGTCCTGAATCTGGATTGGAAGCATCTCCACCTTGCGATCCCAAACTTGCCTTCCCGCAGGTAGGCGTACCTCATAGGTATGGTCGCTGAGTGTCGTATCAAGACTCAATTTCTGCACAAGTTTGTAGTTAACAAAGTTGTGTGAACTGCCAGGGTCTAAAAGAATGTGAATTTTATGGCCATTCACTTCTCCATAAACTCGCAGAAGATCATGCAAGCCAAATACTTTAGAATTGAACAGACAATCAGAACAAGTACTAGGGCGAGAAAGTACAGTTATTGACGTATCTGTCAAAGACAACTGGTTAGCTGCCTTTGGCTTGGGTCCTGCGTTTGTCTTGGTACCCTTTTGCTTTGGGCACTCGTTACGCATGTGTCCTTTTTCTTCGCAGATAAAACAACGTCCTTCCTTCTTGAGCTTTAAAGCCCTAAGGAGTCGTTTCTTCTTCGCTGGTGTTGAACTCGAACTCTTCGAAGGTGACTTTCCTTCTGTCGTGTTAGCCATAGGTGTGGAAAACTTTCTTTTATGCTTGTTCCCCTGCTCGGTAACGGGTTTCGACTTGGAAGAGACCATCGTATCATCATAGATACGAGCTGAATGAATGGCCTTGTCCAAAGTTTTACGTTTGTTATTTTTAACCTGTAATCGGTACGAGTCTGGTAAACCAGCTACGAGAAACCCCAAAAGAGTAGTGGGATCCATCTTTGTAGCTTTCATCTGCAAGTTACGAAACTTTTGGAGGTAGACCTCATAAGTGAGGTGCTGTGAGGTCATGGTCAAAGCTGAAAACCGGGCAACAACATCATAATCATCCTCTTTCTTGAGGAATTCTTTCTTGAAGACGTCTTCGAATTGTGCCCAAGTCGTTGGCTTAGGGTTGAGTTCCTTCCACCAAAGCAAAGCTTTACCGGACAGGAAACCTGCTGCTAACTGGATCTTCTTTCCATCATCATATGGATGAAACTGAAAGTGAACTTGCCACTTATGTGGCCAAGTGTCCACGATCTCCTTGGTGCGTTGCTTTTGCTCGCCCCCGAACGGTTCCGGAGTAATGTTGGGGCCTAAAGCAGAGGCCAAGGTATCCATACCCGAGAAAGTAGAGAGGGTAGTGGTCAATAGAGCAATGGAGTTCTGCAAAGCTTGCATCTTGAGCTGCGATTTGTGCCTGACGTTTCGACGAAGAAGCTTCGAGAGCTACTTTGAACTCTTGGAAGTGTGATTTTGACACAAAATCGTCAAAAAGATCGGCATCGGTACATTCCGTAGCCGGCAAGCCTTCGCGTTCCACAAGGGGCTCCAACTCCGATTCTTGGGTCGACATCGTGAACAGGGAACGTGGAGAGAAAATTCGATCTTTGCACAACAAGAGTGCGAGTGAACTTGAGAGCTTGGAACTTGAGAGATGTGTGGCAAGAAGCCCACTTAAGGGGTTTATAAAGATAGCCCCAAAAGCTAAAAATCTCCAAAAGCTAGGCTTAGCTTTTTCTTTTGCTTTTGTGTTTTTTTTTCTTGAATAAATAAATAGATATATATATTTATATATATGGATATATATATTAATATATATATATATGGATATATATATTCTATAGTCTTTAAAAAAAAAAACACTTTGAAACCATGGAGGAGGGGTCTTTTAAAACTTTTTTAAAAAAAAATTTAAACTTAAAAAAAAAACGAAAGCCTTAAAAAAACGTGCTTTCCTTGCTTTTTTTTTCTCCTCTTGGATTAGCCGCCGGTTGGAGCTGCCATCACCAGTTGCTGACGTCCACCTGCGCTGCCATCATCGATTGTTGCCGGTGCCTTCACGGAAGGTTGCATTTGCGCCAGCCTGTGTAAACGTGGCATGGGCGCCGGCCTGGCCTGGCCGAGACACTTGCGCTAGGCCGCGTAGGCCTGGCTGCCTGGCTACGCAGGCCTGGCCGCCTGGCCATACAAGCCTTAGGCGCCTGCCCAACTATAGTTGCCGGAAGTCCGACTCCAACACCTGCCAGCGTGCAAACCTACCAGCATGCCACCTTCTCACAAACGCATGCGCTCTCTCTCAATCGTTCAACAAAAAGCAACGTGCTTTTTTTTGATTTCTGCTTCTCACCCAACTTGCTCATGCGTATGACTGCACAAACGAGTCATGCCTCTTCTTTGCCAAGCAAAAGACCCTACTTAGACTACCACCTTCCATCAACATGGGTCTCTTTGATGAAGAAAAAACACATACTGAATCTGAAAACAACAGTATGTACAGAAAAACAGCAAGCTTTTTAACACACAACTTTCTTCGACCTCATCTTCTCTACCTACCGACTTGCTCGTTCACGAGGTATGCTTTGATACCACTGTCAAATCCCCACGAATCTCCTCGTGGTCGATCTTGGTTCGAGACTCGAAACCTGCAAACAAACGAACAAACAAACAAGCAAGGGGGTGCAGGCCTGACTCACCTCCCAACCATGACAGCCGTGGGCAAGCCCACAGTCTTGGCTGTCCCCACCGAGCCACGAGCTGAGCTAACTAGGTTGACGTACCGACCAATCTCCTCCTCGCGAAGTCCCATACCGCCACGAAGCTGCCCTCGCGGGCCTCGAGATTGCTGCCGGCCTCGGCTGCGTAAAGCAGGTGCACGTCTGCACTAGATCCAGGCTCCAAGACCATAGAGCTCTCACAAACTCGCGAGACTCTCTATATCCCAATAACTAACCTTGGCCACCCTTTTATAGGCTCTTGGCCGGTCATCGGGCGTCCACACTTGGGCGCCCGCCCGTCCATACTTGGGTGCCCGCCCGTTAGTATTTCCCTAACTCAGCTCGTCAATCAGCCTGCCTAGTTCCAAGCTTCCCCAAGCCTCGAAACTAGTCTTGCATGCGTGTAGCACACGGTAGATACACACTGTGCACATGACACCCTCTTAGAGTGGAGACAAAGAGCTGAGCACGTCTTTAGAGCTGGGGAGCTCATACGGAGACCCAGAGAGGAGAGGATTTGCGAATTATGCCACACAGAGGTTGAGACAGAGGAGCATTACGTACGACGCTGCCCAGTATACTATGAGGCCTCTTCGTGCTTGAGCTCTGGGGATATAGGGACACTTTCTTGAGAGAGCTTCGGCCCCAGCCACCGCAATGCCTCCCTTGCTAGCCAACCATCACCAAATTCTTCTAGACCTAGGAGGCAGAGGACACCCATACAGTGGATCTTGTGGATCCACCTCGGGCTACTCTGGACCCACCTCGGCTGAGAGGAGTTACCTTGGACTGGGTCTCTGCATTCTAGCGTACCCCACGTCCCCGGCCCCCGAACGTCGGCCAGGATCCCCTCATTAGCTCCAGATCTAGGACATGCTCCACCACCATCTCGAGCTACCTTTCCACGTGACGTAGCTGAGGGACACCTCTCAGCCATACTTATTAGCCCCATGCTTGATATTTTGGAGAGTGGTATACCATCTGTTGGGGGCTGATGCTCCTCCCATGTTCCATGTTCCTGGTGCTCCATAATGAGATTCCGTGGACATTTTTGTATCACCCCAAGTGAGATAGCTATGTTTTGTTTTTGTTTTATTTTCCGTTCCATGATGAGATATGCCATGGACATTATTGTATCACTTTGGTCTCATAGGCCCATTGGGTCTTTAGCATACGCTTAATATATCTTTGTTTCTTTCTCTCTCATTCTCTTCTCTTTCTTCTCCTCTTCCCTTCTCCCCACTTTCTCTTCTTCCTTCCTCCTTCATTTTCTTTTCTTTCACTGCCTTTTGTGCAGGCTTCCTTTTGCACAATGGCCACCGCCGCTTGTAGCTCCTTAGTGCCGCTCGCTAGCTGTGATTTGCGCTGCCTCTGCCCTTTGGCTACATCGCCGGTGTTGATACAAGCTGTGTCCCGCTTCCACTGTTGGCTTGCCCTGAGACGCCACCATTGACCTGCCATTGGTGTTTTGTGTCGAAGCCCGCCACTGGCCGCTAGTAGCCACCGCCTTGCTTTTGCTATGCACCACCCTTTGCCGTGGTGACGCTGTGGCCGTTGCTCATGGCGTGAGCTTGCTGATTTGTGCTGGGAGCCTACCTCGGAGCTACCACTGGATACCCATAAGGATCATGGTGTTCGTATGGTGGTTGGTTCTCAGAAGACTCATAGCTCTCCTGTTCCAGATTCTTTGCATTTGTTGGCAAAGTCATTGAGTATTGGTGTGGTTCTTGCAGGAATGGGTTGAGGTATTAATACTAGAGGTGGTATGGCAACTGTGGCGGTCTATACATACCTCTCGGGTAAGGGGTTTTGTTAGGCGGGCATCGGAGCTTGTGCCGTGATCATAGTTGCCAAGAAACACGTTTCTTGCATGAAAGATCTTGGTGCATGTGTGTGACTATTCTCCTGTTTTTCATCTATGAATCATGATTCATGAACATGTGTTTTTGTCTTATGAAGATGTGTTTGAATGTTGATGTCATGATTTCTTATAGAGAATGACTTGTGTTACAACTGATGTGTAACTGTGACTTATTCAGTTCAAGCTTGAAGATGGTCATGACTTCTCTTGCAGATAATACAGCTCATCTACAACTCATCTGATGTGTTAATTTGACGTCTTGTGTGATGTGCATCAATATTTAGATGACTACCATGAGTTTATAACTTGCACTTTCTTATAAGGTGAATTTGGGCATGTTCCTCGATTCATCTAGGTATATATATATATTTAGAGTCTATGTATAGAGATATATGTTTATCTTTGAGTTTTTTACGAAACCTCTCAGATGGCGTTTCATGCATGGACCGAAACCTCCCAAAACCTCTGAAACCCGTTTTGAAACTCCCCGTTTTGAAACTCCATGGCTACCATGGCCGTGATGGAGGAGTAGCTGGTCGGGCTGGTAGCACTAAAGGCTCCCTTCGCGCAAGGATCATTTGTCGTGGTGCAGCACTCCACCCTGCTGGGTTTCTTTGGTACCAACAATGAACCTTATGGTTGCTGTGGCGTTGGCAATGAGCACAAAATTGTTGCTGTGTCTAGGCCTTAGAAATGCGGACACTCTGTGCTTGTATTGTTTCGGCCAGCAAATTGCAAACATTGGTATGTCTCTGAACTAAAAAAATAGCGCGATGGCAGCTAAGTGATAGCAATGGCATTAAAAGAGTACTAAAGCTAGCGATTTCTACATCCATCAATTTGTGACGGTCTGGACGGAGTCTTTGTCCTCTACTAATCTCCTCTTCACATTTCTATTTGATTTTACATTTTATCTTTCATGTATACTATGCAATGTTAAAGACTTGCTTTTTCCCAGTCGGGTGCTCACGTTTTGGGATGTGGCAACCAGTAGGCCTCCATGATCGTTGTTTGAGTGGGGTTTTGTTGGCACTGCTTGCCGTCAGATTGGTGCTAGGGGCAAGATTGCGGAAGGTGACATATTTGAATGCAGCAGATAAAATACTGTTTGAGAAGGTCTGCAAACTCGATCCTCTGCAATAAGTGTGATCCATTCAAGCAAGAGATGGAACGATACTGAGGGACATTTTTTTGGTGAAGGAATGAATACTTGTAGGAATGGAGACATGCGGCTCAGGCCACGGTTGCTGCCATTGTCCGAGGGGTCTCAAGTACTAGTCCTAAAGGGAGCCCAACCACAAGGAGCCCATGATACCCCTAGGGGAGGCCTGGCAACTAGACTCAAAAAGCCAATGACAGTGGCCACCACCAGGTTGGAGTCTGCCATGAAGCCATGTCAGCATCGAGCAAAGTACACCCATGGGTTGCAAACCACGATGCGGCTGAACTCCAGGACTCCTTTTGCTAGGGTGGCTGTGTCAAACTCAATCGTGTAGGCGGTGTCCTTTCTTGTCAACCAGTGTGTTGCAGGAGGTTTGGTATCTGTCTCTTTGCTAGCAAAATTGGAGATAAAGGTGGTGGTCTCAAGTAGATAGGATCTTGAAGTGTGCTTCCGAGAAAGGACGGTAGAGGGCGGCCTGAGTCAGGGAAGGTCGAGTGGCTGCCATGGAGTCCTCTGAAACAGGGAAACCAGGTTCACTCGCAACTGCTGAATCAAGAACAAGCGCTGACACCAGAGCGTAGCTCAGGGGATGGGGGAAGGGGTAGCAGAGCCAGACAAAAGAGACAAAAAAGAGGAAAGGGCCAGAAATACATAGATGAGGGAAAAAAACAGGAGGGGGGATCGCGCGAGAACGTTGGTACGGGCAGAGACAACCCAAAAAGCAGGGGGATGGAAGGGACAACCCAAATAGCAGGAGGAGGAATGGGGGTAGGGGATTGATGTTCCAGTACAGGTGGAAGCTGAGGGTAGAGTTTTAAATGGAGAAGGGGAAGGGTGTGTGCATAGCCCATGGCGGGGATGGGGGAGAGGGTGCATAGACGAGAGGGAGGGAGGCTGCTTGCAAGATTAGTGGGGAGCTCTCAGCTCCAGATTATGCTAATGCGGAATTTTGGTCAAAACATTTAGTAACCTTTCAAGAAAGTTTGCTCCAACATCAAGATTCAAAGCCCACATATTTTAGTCTCTGACTTTCACTTGAAGAATTAACCACCATATGCAAAGGCTCATTACCTTTTGACTTGTC
The DNA here is from genome assembly GCF_041138505.1 of Cibotium barometz. Taxonomy (NCBI): domain Eukaryota; kingdom Viridiplantae; phylum Streptophyta; class Polypodiopsida; order Cyatheales; family Cibotiaceae; genus Cibotium; species Cibotium barometz. The sequence goes on from NC_141105.1 coordinate 39,028,152, forward strand.
TTTATGGGTGCAGGAGTTTGCTCTGCGCGAAGAAAATGAGCGTCAAAATAAGCAAGTAAGCTCACATAATGTATTGTTTCCTACTAAGCTAGCTTGCTCTAAGAAAAGGTTAAAGGTCGTGGCACTTTCCTATTTTACAGTTTCCTTTATCTAGTAAGCTGTTTGATTTGATTGGACGGCTGATTTTTTAAATTAAAAACTCGTATACTTCTTGGATATTTGAATGTGTATAGGAATTCACGTACAAAGACCTGCTCATGTGCGCACACAGTGCACACATGCACAGTGAGGGAATGTGCACACGAGGAGAGGGGGGAGGGGGAGAGGGGATGAGGAGGAGAAGGCAGAGCAAGAGATGAGGATAGATTACTGTATTAACAACTTACAGAAGTCCGCAGCGGTCTATTAGACGAAGGCTATACATGATGGGTGTATCTATCAAGCACATTGGCATGAAATAATGTTAAGAAAGGTAAAACAACTAGCTAACTACTTTGTATCAGATACTAAAAATAATCAAATATAAATTTACAAATTTAGATACAAGGGGTGGCATGATAGAAGGCAATTGGCTTTATGAGAGAAGACCTATTTGCTTCTCGGTCTCTGCAGTTAGAGTTTCTTGGGCATGAGCGCTCCGTGGTGTATCCAGAAACCTTTGTATGATCATTGCTACCTGTCTTCTAGTGTTTGTCTGAACTTTTCTGCTGCGGAAAGAGGGCTTTATTAACGTCTATGGATGGCTAGAATGGCCTGTGACAACAAAGTGGTACAGAATGAATACAACATGTAAAATGGAGCATGCTTATAGCACCCCTAAAGCTATCATTAAAAAATATGAAAATCAAGTATGGTGTGGAATGAGCATGTGAATGTCACGTGGTGGATGCCAGACCTTGGTGAATTATCTTCGTATGCTCCTTTTGGAGGGCTGTGAGTTCGCTCTTTGTCAAGGCAATGTTAGCTCCGGGAAGTCCTGGTGTGAACACCTCTACCCATGGGCACTTTTTACTCTGGCTGGACAGAGGTTTTTCCTCCGTGGGAACACACCCTTGTGTGTTGGACCTTGAGCCTTAGAGTACTTGACGTACTTTGTACTTTCATTTTTTTATTATCAAGTACATTTCCAGCACGACTGTCTCTCTCTCACGTTTTTTATCAGAGCTCGACTGTGTGTGTGTGTTTGTCTATACGTGTTCTCCTGCAGAGCTCCTCCACCATAGCCAACATTGGTTATCAGAGCCTGTTAAGCTGAGGCTACAACTATAAGGGTACAGAGCACTCTTCAGCAACTCGTGGGCAAAACAGCACAACAGTCGAGGAGCTCATTTTGTTTGTAGATCTACGTTTTGCTTGGGAAGCCCCTCCAAAAGGGCTCAAGAGCATTCCTAGGCCCCCACTAAGGGAGCCTAAACTGCAACAAGGAGCTTGTCCTAATTAGGGCAGCCGCCACCCAACGAACTGCCAGCACTACCTCCTCTGCCCACTGCTCCACACTTTCGCCTACAGTAGACGACTCACCCAAGTGCCAATTAGTGAAGCCCCAAATATTTTTTTTAAATTTGGGCAACTCCGCCTCCTCCGCCCGAGCAGCGCCCATCCGCTGTCTGAGCCGCCTTCGCCGGTGGCGCCACCATTGCAGAGCCAAATTTCTAGACCAATTTTTTTTGCACAGCTATGTTCCTCATCCTTTGCCGAGTCTCCCAAGCCGAAGCACCACCGGTATTAGAGCCCATTTAGGCCATCGAATCCCCTCTGCAAATTTTTAGCTTCTCCAAAATAGAGCTAAATCGAGCCCTGGGTTAAATCCGGCATTCCTCGTGCTCTCTGTCAATGCACTCGGCATCGAACTACAAGCTTGATGGGACTAACTATCCCATGTGGGCATATATGTTGAAGCATGTACGAAGAGAAATACAGATTTGTACACATTTGATGATTTGGTAGCTCTCGGTCCCAACCGGAACAGCATGATTGCTGCAGATTAGGCTTTTGCTACCTCCTATCATGGTAAAGGAAAATCTTGGGCTGGTTCTAGTACTAAACCTAAGGGCAAAGCACAAGCCCATTCAGATCCTCCTAAATCTAAAGAGGAGAAGACTGAGACGAATCGGAAACTTGGTCATGTAATTGAGGAATGCAAGAAGCATAAAGAGAGTGAGAAAAAGAAGCAGTAGCAAGGTCTTGCTGCACTTCAAGTGACAGTGTCGAGGAAGCAAATTTTGCACATGATGGCTATGCCTTAACAATCACATGCAATGATTTGCCTGTCTCTTGTTTGTCATTGTTGGAGGCTACTTGGTATTTGATTCAGGTGCTACAAAGCACATCACTTCGTGTAAGAAGCTGTTTCTTACCTTGAAAGATGCACCATCAGGTGGTATAGTTATGTGTGCTAATAATGCATCATATACCATTAAAGGCATTGGCAATGTGGAGTCGATGTCATGTAGTGGGGACACGTTTACTCTTGCAAACACTTTGTATGTACGTGGAATTCACAAGAATCTTATTTCTGTCTCAGTACTTGCAAAAGCTAGTCTCAAACAGGAGGTCGGGGGCCGAGTTTTGAGCTGACCAGATCAGTCCGTCAGGGGTGTCCTCTCGCCCCTTTCCTTTTTCTCTTCTTTGCGGAGGCTATGAGTATGTATTTGACGGCAGAGGAGGTTGGTTTGAGAGGACTTCAGCTCCCAGTCCGGGGGGAGGATTTGCTTGATGCTGAGTTTGCAGACGACACGGGCTTATTTTTGCATGGCCAAGAGGCCAATCTTATTCGGGCAGAGCAGTCGCTCCAGGTTTTTAGTGCAGCTTCGGGAGCATTGATCAATTGGCGCAAGACAGTGGCCTTTTGGATCAGTAGTGCTCCCACTCCGGCATGGAGCCCGGACCCCGGTTTTAGATGGATTCCTCCAGGCACAGCAGTGCGGTATTTGGGATGCCAGATTGGCCTTGATTTGTCACCTGAGCAGCAGATTGCCCCGCTTCTTCTGAGCATTCGGAAGAAGCTATTGTATTGGAGTACAGCTAGACTATCCTTGGCTGGGAGGGTGGTGGTGGCAAATCAGGTGCTGTTAGCGACTATGTGGTACATTACGTCTTGCTGGATTTTCTCGAGCTCTTGCATCAGCCAGGTACAGAGGCTGATCAGGAACTTTCTGTGGTCTGGGCGGGACGGTCAGCCAGCTCGGGCAAAGGTTGCATGGGCAGTTATTACACTTCCGCTGGCTCAGGGCGGTTTGGGCATTATAGATCCAGTCGATCAGAGTAGAGCCTTATTGGGGAAGCTTATTGTTCGGGGGCTGCTTCCAGGCGCTGAGCCTTGGAAAGAGCTCCTCTTGCAGCGACTGCAGGCCCGGGCGCCTCCTGCAGGGGGTACTTGGGCACCAGAGATTCGCTGGATCTTCATAGAGATGAGGAGGACAGGCCTCAGTAGAGGATGGGAGGACAGATTTGCTTTGAGTATCCTGAGAGCTTGGGAGCTGCTGAGACCGGGGCTCTCTCAGCGGCCTCCTTCTTGTGTTGAGGAGCGGGCTAGGCAGCCGCTCATCTGGAGCCTAGCGGTTCGTACAGAGCAGGGTCATATGCTGGGTTCTCGGCCTCGTCTAGCCTGGGGACCTTTAGCGGCAGGCCCAGCTCGTAGTTTTGGAGACTGGCAGGCTTTCTGCAGTCTACCAGAGGAGACCCAGGTGGAGAGGCTGAGTCACTTCAGAGGGGGGTTGATTATGAGGGATGATATTCAGGAGGCACTTACAGAGGAGTGGTTCACACCTCTCGAGCCAGTGGCCCCACGGTGGATGGGAGCCTTTACACAGTTGGAGATCCTGATTGCTGTCAGAGCTAGCACTGAGGATGGCAGATGCCTCTATTATGAGATACAGGATGAGGGCAGACTCCAGAGAGTGGAGGTGGAGTCGCCTTTGGTTGCAGAGTGCACTTTTCAGAGGATTCGGGTAGTGGCTGCCGCTTCTCGGAAGTGGCATATTGACCCCGACCCTGCTGACGTGCTCCCGGATTGGCGCATATGGGCATATGCAGCGCGCCCCTTGGCCCGGCTACAGTGGGACCCCGGGGAGTACGAGTGGCATGATCCTTATGCATCCCTTGAGGCCACAGAGATCACCTTTTTCCAGTATACTGTTCGGCTGGGACGGCATATTTTGACGGCGAGGAGGACGGTTTCTCCAGCGGCAGCGGGGCATTGGCGATTGCAGGGACTATCACAGGAGTTCCTGGAGGATTTCTGGGCTCGGCTCTGGGCTAGTCGACAGGCCCGCAGGATCTCGGCTTTTCAGTGGCTGGTCGCCCACAGGGGCTCAGCGGTTGGCACTTGGCTTGTTTACAGCGGTCTTCCGGCGGCCTGTGTCCGATGCGGCCACCCTATGGAGACACAGAGACATTGCCTTTGGGACTGCCCTCAGGCACAGCAGATTTGGCTGCGGATGCTGCGTATTCTGGCCCCCCTCTCTCCAGAGGGTATGTTTACGTGGGGTGCCGCGGCTTGGTCGACTTCATCAGGGCCTGCTATGGGCTATGAGATGGAGCAGGGCAGTCAGGCCATCAGATTTATTAGGGGCCAGCCTCGCCTGGTTCCGGCACCGGATTTCTCGTCCGCCAGCTGGACACAGGAGAGGGATTTACGATGGGAGCTCCTTAGCAGCCTCACCATCTGGTTCACCTGGAGGGCCCGGTGCTTTACGGCCTTTGAGGGGAGATTAGAGCCACCAGCAGAGACTGTTCGGGAGATTTGGCAGGAGTTGATCCACACCCTGCGAGGACAGTACGACCGCATCCGGGGAGACTCAGATGAGGCGATCTTATGGCGCCAGGCCTTTCACACCACTTGGCGCTGCGGCCCGTTCTACACCCTACACACGAGATCCCCCCGTTGGCACTACAGGCCACCTGTTTGGCTCTCCCCCCCCCTATTGTATGATTTAGCCGCTCAGTTCTTTAGACTGATGCTTGTATTTTGCAGCACCTAGGGAGAGTCTCCCGGGCTGCCATGATGTATTCATTGCTCTTCTCTCTGTTAGGAGCAGGAGAGATCTCTTTTGTAGCCCTACGGGCGTTTTTTACATAACTAATGAAAGGATCTTTTCTCGGAAAAAAAAAAAAAAGCTAGTCTCAAAATCTAGTTCTTTGATCATTGCTGCTCCATTTATGATAGAATAGATTCTGATGCGCTTATGCTCTCTGGTACATTGAGCAATGGCCTTTACATGTATGACAAGAGTAGTGATTCTCATGATGATGTTATGGTTGCTTCCACATCATAGGTTATGCGTGACACTGAGCTATGGCATGTTCGGTTTGGTCACCTTAATTTCCCTTCTCTTATGCGTCTATAGCGTCAGTCTATGGTTCATGAGTTGCCCCCAATGCAGCTCCCACACAAGCATGTATGCGAGGGATGCATATTGGGAAAGATGCATAGTCCTTTCCAAAGGATGGCACTGTGCGAGCTACTCGGCCATTGTAGCTCATACAAAGTGATTTATGTGGCCCTATGAGGGCATCATCTTTTGCAAGACATCTGTACTTTATGACTTACATTGACGATTACACTCATTTTTGTTGGGTGTATGGTTTGAAAGCTAAATCAGATGCATTTTCAGCTTTCCAATAGCTTCTCCCTATGACTGAAAATGCTTGCAGCCATAAGCTCATGACATTGCTGATATTTGTCACATGAGTTTACAACTTTTATGTAGTCACGTGGTATTTCTCATCAATGTACTACTCCTTATATGCCATAGGAGAATGGTGTGGTTAGTGTCGTAATCGTACACTTACGCAAATGGCGAGATGTATGCTTAAAAGCAAGAATTTGCTATCCAAGTTTTGCCTTGAAGCAGTCTCTTGTTCCAACTATGTGCTGAACTGTTGTCCCATTAAAGCATTGAAATCTATGACTGCTTATGAGGCTTGGCATGGCAAAATCCCTGTAGTCACTCATATGTGTGTTTTTGGATGTTTGGGTTACGTGCATATACTAGGCTCTAGCACAACAGAGACAACCTTGAAGCAAAAGCATTGAAATGTATTTTTGTGGGGTATAGCCGTGAGAGCATGGGATACAGGTTGTACATACCTTCCGCTAGAAGATTCTTATGTCCAGAGATGTCATCTTTGATGAATATACAGCCATCAATTGATGCCCGAGATGTCGTTGATACATTGCTGCCATTATTTGGTACAAGTGCTGAACCTGTTGAGCTTGCTTTGGCTCCAAATCAGCCTACTGTTGCTGCTGAAAATCTGCAGCCCAACATTCTCCATATTGCTCTAGATCTGCACACTTTGATTAGAATGCCATGGGTGATGCATTGGTTGAAGAGGATGCAGCCATTCGTGACTCATAGAGAGTTCCCCATGGCTCAATGACACCTTGCGTGACAGCAAGCTGCCTACACTTATGCCAGGTGGTACACAGGCTGCCTCTCGACATGCATCTCATTTTGTTGACATAGCTCTTGTTGCTATCGCATGTAATGACGAGCCACTTTCTTATTTTGATGCATTGGAGAATGAAAATTGGGTTACAACCATACGTTCGGAGTTGGCCTCCATTGAAAAGAATGCTACATGGAAGTTATGTGACTTGCCTGAAGGCAAGCGTGCTATTGGCACAAAGTGGGTGTATAAATTGAAACGCAAGCCTGATGGCTCGATTGATCGCTATAAGGCTCATTTAGTCACCAAAGGGTATGCCCAGCGAGAGGGCATTGAGTATGAGAAGACTTTTGTGCCTACTTCCCATATGACTACCATACGCACTATTGTTGCATTGGCTGCTGCTCATAAAGGTTGGAATGTGCATTGGTTAGATGTCAAAACTGCTTTTTTGAATGGTGATTTGCAGGAAGAGGTTTATGTATTATAGCCTCTTGGCTTTGTTCAGAAAGGTGTAGAGCATAAAGTATGTAGATTGCGTGAAGCACTCTATGGCCTTAAACAAGCTGCTCATGCTTGGTATCAAAAGATTCATGCGTACTTGCTCTCTTATATTTTTCAGAATAGTCCTACTGAGAGTACCCTCTATGTTCGCAAACAAGGGGATGATTTCATAATCCTCAACCTTTATGTGGATGATTTGCTAGTGATTGGCCTTGATGAGGGGCAAGTTTCAGCTTTCATAGTTGAATTACAACATGCATTTGATGTTACAAACATGGGACTTTTGCATTACTATTTGGGTATTCAGTTTATACCAGTTGATGGGGGCATCATGCTATCTCAGAGAAGATACATTAAGCAGCTCTTAGAAAGGTTGCAAATGATAGATTGCAAACCTATTTCTACTCCTATGGAACCGTACTTACGACTATCACTTGAGGACTCTTCCAAGCCATTTGATGTTGCCACCAATCAATAGGTTATCCGATGCCTTATTTACCTATACTCTACTTGTCTGAGTAGATTTATGCATTGCCCTGGTACTAGGCAATGGCAAGTAGTGAAGCGTGTCTTTCGTTATCTTAAAGGCACTCAGGACTTTGCATTGTTTTATGGCAACGCGTCTTCTTTATGCTTGACCGCCTACATTGATAGTGACTGGGCAGGATGTTATGACACTAGGGTGTCAACTGTCAGAATGCACAGCGGAAATGAAGACAACTGCTGTAGACAGCAAGACAGAGGTGCAAGAGAGAGAAGATAGTGTAACTCTGCTATATATACACCAAGAAATCCTAGAGTTCTCAATGACAAGTGTGGGGGGCAAGGGACCATTTTATATGGCCCCAGGCTGCTGGTCGGCCAGCACTAACAGCCGACAGCAGCCCAGATGCCCACGACCAGCACAGAGTGCAGTCGGCCAGCACAAGGGCAGTTGGCCCAGGCTGGACAACAGTCGGGTATGCAACCATCAGTCGGCCAGCAGGGAATAGCCGATAGGTAGTAGACAACCTCCCACACGTAGCAAAAAATGGGAAAAATACAGGGAAGTGAGGAAAAATGGGGAAACACCAAAACTGGGCGGGCACTTGATGACCCAACCCAAGAGCGCGTGTTGGGCATGCGACCTTGGACTCTAGGACTCACAAGGAACTCTTGATTTTCATGAGTCCCCAGCAGGATCACCAAATTTCAGCATACCAATAGCAAACCTTGCTGCCCAGCACACTCGAGTTTGTGACACTAGTTTGTGTCATGGGTTCACTCTATGGTAGTATGCCTTCAGGAGTCCCTACTTGACCAGGGAGACGTGCAGCTACATTGCCCCACTCGACTACGAGCTCAAACAACTCTGACAAGACACAATGCTTATCATGCACCCAAGAGTAGACAGTGCCATGAGAGATGGACAATCAGCTAGGCTTCACAAGAGACAGTACAGATCATGCAGAGCGAAACACTAACACTTTGATTCATTAAAATTCTCTCTAGTTACAAGTTTATACAAGTATTCATCCCATGGTAGGTGCACCGTTCAGCAATGAGTAAGGCGTGATTAGTGCATGATTGCCGCTAATTGTCAATCTGGTGGCACCATCCGCTAAGTCATTGCACTGCTGATTCCAGTAAAAGTGCCAGAAGTAGGTAGCAGATGGAGGGGGCTGCAAGTGGGTGCTGGAAGCCACCTTGACATGTCAGCTGAACACTTGGCAGGGCAGTCTGGCGGGCTACAAACATCCAGTGTCTTTATTGTTTCGTCCACCCAATTTAATGAGGTGTGAACTTGCAAGATGTAACATGCAAAATGGTGTGTTGAGAACAAACTCACCACCTGTTCACAGCCGACAAGCTATGTCAGCATACAGGTCCATACTACCGTTTTACGAGTGTCCGTCCCCAACTCGCAAACTGACACAGATTAGCATGCAAACGAACACAGTTCATATGAAATATTGTTCAAGCACACAGCAATGCATTTGCAATGTACATCTTGTCATGGACAATCTCCCATTCATGTGGCTTGTATCCAACAATTACTCCGGGCATAGACAATAAGTCCCCAGGCCTACTGGAATACTGTGCTCTGAATTCCGGTGCTGACCACGTCCCCAGCCTAACAGATCCAGCCTCTGGCCTGAAGCACAAGATAGGAGTCCGCAGCCAAAAGGTACCAGTGCAAAGCCCAAAGGCTCAAAGCACGGAAGGCCATTTGGGCACCCAAATGGTGACAATCAAGGTGTTTCTTGCTCTCAGAGAGAGAGAGAGAGAGAGAGAGAGAGAGAGAGAGAGAGATCCAATAATGACTCTTTTGCATGAATATTTTTGTATTTGTTTCCATCACTGGCATGATTGTGCCATGTAGCTTCAAGTAGATATTGCAGAAACTTTAGAACGCCAAGCAGATGCCATAACTAGAAGGTACACAACAGCCAAAGTAACAGCTGCAGCCATTGTCCGGAAAGCCCACAGAAAACTCAGAAATATAGAGAACCAGAACAAAGGAAGAACTCAGAGTTGTGATGGGGATGATGAAGACTTTTTGGAAGAGTATGACCAGGTGGTTGGACCTGAAACTGCCACAAGAGAGAGAAGATCAAGGCGGCGAAAGCGAGAGACAGCAATGTTTCATTTGGAGGCTACCGATGATGAGAAAGGTGACGTGCATGGGAACATGTCCTTGCGTTTTGCTCCACCCAAAACAAGTGAAGAAGCCAAGGGAGAAACTTCAGGTGGCAATGCTGGGAAATGGGAAGGTTTAGTGACATGGGTTAGGGCAGGTTCACGAAGTGCTGCACGGTATGGGAACCTGAGCAGCAGTAACAACAGACTAATTGCACGTGCAGCCATCCTTTTGGAGGCGCTTTCCACAGCCGCCCAGTTGGAGAGCAACATTGAAGTAAGTGACGGATCTCTCTTAAAGCCAAGTGTTTCTTCCTGCTGCAGAAGCTTCCAGCTGTGGGAATTCTTAATACTTCATGGTTGTCAATGCAGTTTGATGTCCATCTCACATTGCAACCCTTTAACTATGATAATTTCTATGACAAGCTTCCTAGCCTTGAGAAACCTTACCTCTGTTGTCCAGCAAATGTGACTGTACGACATGTATGTGAGGTAAGGTCAATACGCTGCACTCTATGGTGTGCCTTTCACGCCAAAGCTCTATTGGAGTTTTTCATTTTGAGGTTTTTAAACTAAAAATTTGTTCTGGTTACAGTTCCTTGTGAGCCGCCTGGCTATTGACCCAGATGAAGAGTTGGAGCTTATTCTGGGAAATGATGATGGGCAAGATCTTTGTGTGGATGGCAAGCCTAACCATCATGCAAAACAGAAAGGTGGGCATGATAGGGGGGAGAGTTTTGGAGTCCCGGAGATCCTCCACCCACAAGCTACCCTTGGAAAAATTTATGAGGTCTTATGGCATTGCCATGGCAACCTGGTATGCTTGAGTGTGGGAATGTTACAGGTTTCATTTGCTACTGATGCTGCATCCATATTGTTAGACATGTTTATGATACATCTCTCACAATCAGAAAGATGACATGGCTTGTTAAGCTAGCAGCAGCCGTTATCTAATAACCTAGCAAGATCTGAAGAAATCATTGGACTTTTCGTGTGATTATCTTTGCAGGTCCTCATGTATCGCCGCAGAATGTGAATGTTGCCAACTGTGTTGTGGAGTTAGGTCAGGCATTACCTTAATCAGATCAATTCCTGAGCAATATACTTGGTAACCCGCCCACCCAAGTGTTTGTATGTTGGTTTGAAATGAGCATTTTCTATCATCATCATTTTATGGACTGCTTGATAAACAAGAGAAATTATTGGGCTTGATTGATGACCCTCCACTCCACTACATGGTGTATCGACGTGCATGTAATATCATTTCTTTTTGTATGAGTTGGCTGAATACTCCCTCTGCCTTTTTTGTTGAAACAGTGCATTGCTAGGCTCAGTCTCTCAGAGTGGTTCTATGATAAGGCCATATAGAAACACTTTATTTTAACACCGATTACACAACAGATTCTGATGACGGTTTATTCTACTGCTTATTGTAAGAATCCTCAGGGGAGCTTCTGAAAACTATCACATGGGTAGAGCATATGCTTTACGATTTACTGCCTTAGACTCACAGGCTTTGTGGGACATTCTTGTAAACTAAACTGCCATAAGTGACCGTGTCAAAGTTGCATTTTGTAGCAGTACAGAACCGTAAGATCCTTTCTGCTTTGTCAACAGTTCCGTACCCCATACAACTTATTACGACTTGTTCATACTTGTGCCTCTGCCTCTTGGAACCTGTTGTCTTGCTGCTCGTTTTGCATGCCCTATCTCTCTTTCTCTCAACTCTCTCTCCTCTACCCCCCTCTGTATCGTATCATGAACTCTGCATTCATAGACTCACGTATTCTGGATATTCTAGACGGATGAGAACGATGATATCACACCCACATGATGGCACAAACGACGATTTGGGGGATCAAAATAAGGTCCACGCTATAGTTGACCAACCAGAATATGATGGTGGGGGCAAACACAGTAAAGGCCAGCTTGAGTCCTTGGTTGCTTTACCTCCTGTTCAAACACAATCTGAGAGGGTATTTTTGTCCGTGCGGGATTCTTTTTTTTTTTTTTTTCCCTGCATCAGTTAATTTTTTCCCCTGCTTGTAGCCTCCCCCGGTCTAGAAACCGGTATTATACGGTAAAGGGAAATCGTCCAAAGAAGTACCCAATGTTTTTTTTAAATTAATTAATTAGTTGTTTACAAACCTTGGTTTTTGTAAGGTCCAAATTTCAATGTCCACATGCTTTCTATTTCTCCTTGGTTTTTATTTCTGTAAGTCGGTTTTTATTTCTGTAAGTCTCCATTATTATTTTTCTAATAGGGAACATGGACACTTGTCTATTTCTTCCCTGCATTGCACGCACGCGGATTTATTCTAGTGGAATTCATCTCTCCTCATAGTAGGTTGTCTCTCCCATCGTGCAGACCAAGCCAAAGTAGGTTCTGTCTTTCTCTGTCACATCGTGCAGGCGAAGCCATGTACTCTCTCTAATTCTCTCTCCAACCCATGCTCTGTCTCTCTCCCGAGGACATGCATAGAGGTGAGGATAAGGGGAAAAAAGCTGATCATGCCATGAATCTCAGTCACTCGATGCGCAGAGGAAATAGAGAGCTGAATGGAAAGAGACGTGGGGTTTTGGTGGGGGGGGGGGGGGGGGTGCAAGGCGATGTTGCCAGAGGCTGACGGGCGGAGGCGCATAGGAGCGGCAGAGGCTGAGGGGAGGAGGCGGATACTGTGCACCACTAATATTAATTAATGCCCGCATTAATTAATACAACATTAATAAAAGTTGTGAATATACAACATGAATAAAAGTTGTGAGTATACCATGTCCCTGTCCCTTGGTGAGAATTTTTGTTCTTCCCGTTGCCGACGTGCAGGTTCTGGGTTCGAACCTTAGCTAATCCTTTACTAACGGAAAAAGAAAACTCTAGCAATACCAAAAAATCTCCTAAAATTTCCCAGAAATACAATTTTTTGCTAACTTTAAATCCACAAATTTTTCTACTATCCTAAAAATCCCCAATTTTTCCAATTCGATGAAATTTTAATTTCCCCAAATCTCTATTTTCCTTGAACTAATTTATTCCCATTTTTTAACGTTTTTTATTCATATATTTTGAAATCAAACAATTTTCATGTTTTAACAATTTGTAAAAGATATGTCCTAGTGATACATTGGAAATTCAGCCAACCCACATTTTAGGAAATTCATAAAGCCTTTTTATATTAGCCAAATGTTTGAATGCCAAACATTTAAAAGGTAATTATAATATTCTCTCTCTCTCTCTCTCTCTCTCTCTCTCTCTCTCTTAGCCACCCATGGACTAGTCATCTATAAAGGGTGCACTCACATGCTTCACATAGCATCACATGCTTCACATAGCAGGGCTCTAGCACGGTTGACTACTTGATGGGATCTCTAGCTTTAGCCTCAATGATACTTGATTTCACCATCCCACGTGCCCACTCAAAACCGACCTCACTATCTTTCTTTCATTCTCAATTGCACATATCGTGTCCACACACCATCCCATTTCACATGTTACACTCAGATGCATTTCCATCATGAGTCACTGTGATGACACCTACTACCACCTCGTAGATATGGACCCCTTAGCACCTCCCCTAGCCACCCTCACCTCTCAACTTAACCACCATTATACGCATCCATCCTAGCCACCTTCCTACAATTAGACAATCCACCACCTAACCCCCCATATGAACCATGCCTCAAAATTGTTGGTATGATGACTAATGTCCCACTACACGTGATCGTCTCAAACGTGAATAAGCTACTAGTCAAATCCAAGAGCGAGAGGCTCAACAAATAGTGTGGTAGCTCTTTGTTAGCCCTCAGCAGTTATGAGAACATCACATGTGAGGCTTCAAAAAAGAATGGATTATCTAGGTTGGCCCACGGGGCTACTGAGCCATTGACCAGTCGGTCTTTTTGAGGTGCTCATTTTCTTTGTTCAGAGCTTTGTTAGTGTCTTGCAACTTTTGAACCTCAACCAATAGCTGTCCCCGCGCTCCTTTCTGGGCATTCCAATCGGTAGCATCTTTGGGCTTTCTGTGGGTGGCTAGCTCCATGTCAAACTTTACCTTTGCGAGTTGTGCTTGGGTTATGCCATCTCTTCTTTTGCTTCCCTCAGCTCTAGTTTCCACTGTAGCCTTGTTTTCTAGGTCTGTTGTACCCTTTCTGCTACTTTTCGTGCCTCCTCTATTTGCTTCTGGAGAGCTATTTTGTAATCTTTCTAGTCTCTAAGCCTTTCTTTTCTAAGGTGATCTTCATTCTCTAGGCAGTGCTGCATTTCCAATTCCAGTGCGTTCAGCTCATTGATAGTGTCTATTTCGAATTTTGTGCTCTTCTCAAGCCTTTGTTTGTATTCCTCTACCTGTTCTTTGGCCTTGTCTTTGTCTTGAAAAGCTTCTCTCAAAATTTTTGCATATTCCTAGGAGGGTGTGTCATCCTAAAATTCTTGTTGTAACGCCTTATTTCTTTCTATTAGCTTCTTGGCCTGCTTCTCCTAGTGTTTTGCGTTCTAGGTAGTGGCCTTCAAGGCTTGTACCAGACTTTGGTCTTAATTTTTTGCTTGTTTCTCCTTTCTGGAAGCACTTGTCTTGGGGGATCCCTGGCTTGTAAGCTGCTCTGCTACTGATGTTATTGTTGTTGCTATTGCTGTTGCTAGTATTGCCGTTGTTACTGTTGTGGTTGTTGATGTTACTCCTTGTCTACATCATCTTTCTCTAGGTCATGGATAACCTGTTGTGATTTGCAAGACATTTGCTCTTGAATTTCTAGCAGGGCTTGGTCCTAGACCTTGCTGAGTCTGGCCTTCGTTGTTTTTATTATTGCTACTTTGGCATCTAGCAGAAGGCGCAAAATCTCATCTTCCTTCTGGTTCTTCAGGGCTTGAACTTGTGTCTGGGTAACCACCAACAATGTTGTGCTCTCCAGCACTTTCTCTTTCAATCCTTGGATAGAGTCACCCCAGACTGTTGTAAGATTGTGGGCTTCCGCTAATTCCACTCTAAGCTTTTCTGCCTAAGCTTGGATCACTTTTTTCTTGCCGATGAGGGCTTTGATTTTCCCTTCCACTGAGCTCTTTTTGTTGAACTAGGGCCTTTTTTGCCGTAGCAAGCTTGTTCTGTGTCCCCACATTGTGCTGAGCCATCATTTGTGCTTTGTTCTCCAAGTCCTTGGCTTTAGCTGTGGCATTCATGAGCATTCCATGTTGTTTATGGTTCACGGTACATATCTAATTGATGGTGCTCTAGGCCTTCAATTCATATTCCTCCATTGAAGAGAGATTATGTGAGAGCATGCTCTGGGCCACAAACATCAGTCCTTTGTTCATGTGCAACCTACTGAGTGGGAAGCTGGGCCTCCAATTCTCTAGGTAGCTTGGGGTTGTGGCTCAATCCGTCTTGCATCTTTTACGTGGATCTCCCGGTGCATGTCGATAGTTACCGGCATTCATTAGAAGCTACCGACATGCCTAGGTAACACCCGGCATCATACATTGCCAAGGTGTGGGCATCTAGGGGTTGGAAAGGGTTGGTACCTATAAGATTGGTGGGAATGTTAGGTAAAAGACCAAAGCGTGGTGGGATTGAAGTGACAGGGGGTGTAAAACCCGATAACACTCTTGTTGTTGGTATGGCGAATGGGATTGGGAGTTGCAGTTGGGGCATAGATCTCAATGGCTCGAAGGTGTTAACCATTGGGTTCAGTGAGGGTGTTAGCCCACGTAATCCCTCTTTCGTTACCATGTTTAATTACCTAATTGCTCCTTAATGAGTAAGAATACTTTTTTTTGGCTTTTTATATATTCTCACAATCTGTTACAGCCTCAACAAGAGGCATGGTTTACTCTTCGTTGGGTTAAACGAGTGTCCGTTTACTCTAATTAGCTTAGACGCTACACGCACCTAAACAACCTTAGGGATATTTTTTTTCAAAAAAAGTGCATGCTAGTAACTTCTCAGATGAAAGAGGAGGTCCTAAAACCTATTTTTCATCATTGTATCAAGATGGAATTTTTTGTTGAGAGTTTTTTTCCCTGTTTCGCAGCACGTTTTTTAGGGTGTTCTAAAATGAATTTGGAAAAACTCTGTATGAGAGAGTTGTAGTGTTTTTGGAGTACTACAACTTTGTCTCTCTGAGCCATTCGTGATTTTGTCGCTTAGACTCTCAAAAAGTAGCCTGAGTATGGTTCGAAAGCGCTTTTGTGCTAATTTTAGTACTTTTTGGGTTGTTTTTTGCCTCGATTTTTTAGTCGAAGTTTGAGGCTGCTAGTCGGAGGCCAAAACAATTGATTTTGACTTCGGACGGCTACCAAATTTGAAGAGCTCAATGTCGGCTTTTCGATGAGCCCTAGAGCGTCTTAATCGGATACACCGTTTAATAAGAGATACGAGCCTCCAAACAAGGGTGTTTTGCATACTTTTTTTTTGTTTTTTGTCGATGGACCCTTTTTCACGTCGTGAACTAGCAGGGTGCAGTTCATGGCGTGAAGCGGACTTCATGCATTTTTTGATTTTTTAAACTATTTTACGTCGTGAGATGCCCAGTGCTATACCGTGAAATGCTGTGTTTCACGTTGTGAACCAACTTCACGAAAAAATTAAATTTGATTTGATTTGATTTATGTATTATTATTATTATTTTAGGCGTGAACCTTTAGACCGTGAAACCTTAAGGCGTGAAAGTGCAGAAAATGGTTCACGCATGAACCATTTTTTTGTTTTTTGTTTTTTTGGCATGAATCTGAAAGCCATGAAACCGTAAGGTGTGAAAGTGTTGAAAATGTTTCACGCATGCGAACCATTTTTTAAGATCCTTTGGAAATTCAAACTGCTCCACCAAGGTACATGCGTTGAACCTATGCTTAGAGGGCAAGGCTAGTCAATGGGTCATCACATTGATGCGGCAATCAAGACCAACTTTAGAACCTTTACAGCAAAAGAACTCTATTCAATTGAGCGTAAACCAAACAAAATCATTAGATACTTTATCCTTCAAATAAAACTCTTGGACTCATGATGTGAGTCATGGGAAAAATTAAACGATTCTCAATTGAAGAGATGTTTCATGATGACTTAAAGAAAAACAGCGAACACAACTTAATCATTGTATCCAATCCAGAAACATTTGATCAATGTTGTAAAGAAGTAGTTTGTTTAGATGACAACATGCTGGAAGATGATCATGCCTCAACTAAACCAAGTGAAGCAATGGCAAAAGAAAGATCGATCTCGGAATTCTCATTCCCCGAATTCTATGCAGCCTTGCTTAAAACCTTACAACCAACATCTCTAAGAGAGGATGAGCTCCTTAAAACCAACCATCCTTAATGTCTCTACAAGTGAGGAGCGAAATGCCTTGTGTTAAGTGCAATCACTACAACCATCCTAATTCCCATTGTGCATACAAGCACCTGTCTTTCTATACTGTATATATTGTAAATCCTTTGTTCATGATACTACAAAGTGTCATGATTCTTCAACAATTGACTCAAAACCCCCATCTCCCGTGTACCAAATAGAAACAGCCCAAAGGATAGAAACTGCTCAAGAAGCAATTAATCGAACACTTCAGTGTTTCTATTGTTGGTGGACCTCACAAAGTGGCACACTGCACAGTTTGGAATACTTCTATGCCCATAGTCACTGACACTTTGCAACCCATGTGTGAGCGATGTGGCATTGATCACATGTTTCAAGATTACCCAAGACGAGTTGCTTCAATGCAACTTGTCTCACAAAATACAACTTTAAACATCTAAAAAGAACATGCTTTGAAGCAGAAACCAAAACACAAACCACCTTCTAAACCTAAGAAAAACAAGGGACTACAAACTAGTGACAACAAGGTTAAAAAAGAGGACAAGGAAAAGGAGCCATTGAAGGACATAAACCCAAAAGAGCCAAAAGCTACACATGATGCAGAAGCATCCACCTCAAAGGCTACCACATAAACCACAAGACCCATATATGCGACACAGGATACAAAAGCCTAAAAGAAAATTCGATCTCATCATATGGGCAAACATAATGAAAACCTAACGATCCAAAGAAAGAAGATGAAACATGTTCTAGTACGTCGCTGAGTGAGGATGAAACAATCTCTGACTCTTCACTCAGTGCACTTCCCATACCAAACCAGAAACTAGAATCCACCCAATCACCCCAAATTGAAAATCATGATCATATGACATATGCAGAATGCAAAAAGCAAGCTCATGAGAGCATGCTTAGCATGGTTGAGTGTCTTATAGGATCACCGATTGTCATTGAACCTCATAATTCCAATCTAAAAAAGTAACCAAAATACAAAACCCAGAGGAGTACGGCTTCCCCTTCCAAGAGGAAGACATACTCTTTACAAAAGAGTCATTAGAGATAGATTGCATGAATTATGCAGTTGAGAAAGCATGTAAGGAATTCAATGAATCCCTTACAAAATTAAAGCAATCTCTTAAGAACCTCATTTGGAGGAATGCTCCTCTCTCATGGTGAAGCTAGCATAACATCAACACTTGCACCTTTAAGGTCTCAACATGAGTTATACCAAGACATAAAGAGCTCCATAGAACGAGTCTGTGAGGATTTGCAAGTTTCCAAACAGACCTCATTTAAAATTGTTAGAGAACCAAGTGTGCCAGTGTATACATTGGGTACTCTTGAAAAATATGAGAGCCAAAAAGAGGATGAAAGTGAATGGGAATACGAAACAGAAATGGGATCTGAAGCTGAAATAAAAACTAAAACATCCATGGTTCCTCTTGAAGATTCTATCATGGTATGGTTGGATTTTCCTACAGGCAATGATGTTCAGTGTAAACGCGCATTGATTAGCCCTCAAGCTAGTCATAATATCATGACAATAGACACTTGGGTGTCATTGGGACTACAATCGATGAAGATGTGGAATTTACATTCCATATCACACTAGATATCCTTTAGTATGATGTCTTCCTTGGTGGAACTTGGATATGCGACTCGTTTTATTCAATTGATGAATCCATGCAAACAGTCACCTTGTACAATTGCTATTATGGGAGAAAGAGACCTTGAAGGAGTTGGAACTTCCAACATATCTTACTGAAAAGATTCCTAGGATTCTAGTTGGATTAGAACTTCCCAATAAAATCACTACAGCTCAAGCATAGCTTTATCCAACATGAGAACACAATCTCATGACCCTCAAGTTATGGGATTTGTTAAGTCAACCAACACTCACAGCTCATCTTGAAAGATTTTCATTTACACAAGACTTGAACATGCCATGCTTGGGGTACTTTGAACATACAATGTATATTGAAGCTAACCCCCTTACTTGCAAGTTTTTTGTGGTTGTGTTGAAAGCAGATATGATCTTGGGGCATAAATGGACTGTTGCTACCCAAGCACCACTATGCTTTGCCAGAGCGATAGGGTCATCCTGATGGGATCAATGGCACAAAGTTGATAATACCACACTACAAGGAAGAGGATCCAACCCTAATGGATTTCTATGATGTTGAACACAAAAAATTAGAAGCCTCTTCCATAAAAGTCCCTCTATACAATGACTTGTCATTTGCACCCGACTCTGATAAAGCATCTACTCCTTTAATCCCATCCTCACCAACGAAGTTCGATGCAAAAACCTCGCAAAAATCAACAGTTATTTCTAAAGAAGTCTCCCCCACGCAACCATCTATCTCTTAACAAGAAACTCAAAGGAAAAGCGCCGGAGCCTCTTCAGCGACAAACCTCACCAAAGGAGACAACCACATGCTCGAAAGTCTCATCATCGACAACCACTCCATAAGAGACTCGAACCTCATCGTCAACAATGCCCATGAGTCCCAAACCTGCAAACTCAGTGCCAACTAATGTGAAGGAGGGCTCCACAGCCTTCCCCTTCATCAACCAAAAAGAAAAATCCACCAAGACAACCAAATTCAAGGTATCTTAATGATATCAAGATGTGGGTGGAGAAGTAACTACTTATAGCTCAAGGCTACTACGAAGGTGCCAACCAGATTTGGGTGCCTCGACAGTCAAAGCCTCTTCCTCAACGACGCAGTACTCAGAGGCCAAAGAAAAATAAAAGTACTCCATAACATCGTCCACAAAAGCCTATGCGAGTTTCTCAAAGAACTACACCGAGTCAAAAAGTGTGGATATCCAAAAGATTACTGCAAGCACAAGGATACTACCAAAGCTTGGATTCCCAAGCGCATCACAAAGTCCCCTAAGCTTGCACAAAGAATGAAGCCTCCGTACCAAAAACATCAGTCACCAATTTATATTGTTCATCAAAGATGGGTGCTTGTGCATGTGCTTCAATAACAAGGATACTATGATGGTAATCCCATCATATGGTTGACAAAATTGAACAAAGTGAAGACAACCTTGCTATCAACTTTAACCCCAACATCTTCACCTAAAATTTGAACAAAAATGGAGGCCCAAGCAACACCAAGCCACTCACTCAACCACTCTCGTGCATTCAGCACCTAGACAAGAGCTTGTGTGTTCGAGTAACCTCAATGTGGTAACCAACCAACAGTCTTACCTATCGCCTCGATGATAATATTTGAGCCAAAAATTCAAGAATCAATTCCTACGTCTACAACAATGGAGACTTATGAACACATCAAAGACAGACTCACAATGCTCTTTTCACCCCTCTCTGGATGTGAAGCATAAGTGGAGAAGCTACGTGGCAGACATAAGAACCTATTCTCTAAAAAAGGAGAGTAGCCACAAGAACCTATTGCTCGCAAGGTGGTAGTAAAAACAAAAACACAAGGGAGTTACACATATGGCCTACCTAGAAGTGATAAAAATCACATGCAACTCCCAAGGATCTTCAATAGCCATTATATTTTGTTAAGCTTATAGCTTACTATTCTTTTGGCTATGATAACGTAGCAGTTGCTCCATGAGTACATATTCATACTTATGCACTGGAGAACATTTGCACCAAAGCTTCACCATCGATGACAACTTCTAGGTACATCTCTAAATGGGGGGGCCATGGTGGGCGAAAGCTTGGTCAATGGTACAACCCATCGTCTGGAATTTTCCTTCAAATTATAAAACCTCTCCAAACGATGCTACCATCTTCACAAATCCATGATCTTCAATCCTTTGTGAGAAGATATCTATATTAGTCTCGCAAGTCGATGTAATTCTTTCAATCCTCGCCAACAAGTGACTACAACAAAAAGCGACAGCTTAATAAGAGTCTATTTGACTCAAATCTTGTACTTAAATGTATCTCTGTTTCATAAGAGCACTTAAATATACATAAAAACATAAAAAGCACATGGGAAGAAGCGTGTAGGAACAAGTCCTACTCAACAACATTTGACAAGAATCTTGCCACACAAGGGGTATCATCGAAGGCCAATTTCTTCAAATGATGAATGCTGTTCAATGAATCAAATGCTGTTCAATGAATCAAATGCTGTTCAATGATGAATGTTGTTCAATGAATCAAATGCAAAACTGAGAATCACCATCTCGTTTAGGTGATTATGTCTATGTTCCTCTAGATCCTCCCCTCTTCTCTCCCATTATGAACATCTCTTAGCGTCCCCACACTAACACAAATCACATGTAACCTTGCTTATGATTGCCAAAAAAAAGTGAGCCACAAAAAAAAGAATTCACAAAAATATAAAAATATAATCACTCGCAAAAAACCCTACTCCCTATCCCGTAAGGAATTCCCAATAAACCACTAACCTTTTCATTCACTAACTAACCTTTCTAATTCCTTTTGGAGGAACAAAGACCATTGAACGTCACTCAACTTCAAATCCATTGACAAAGCTTGTCTATTCTCTCCACACAAAAGTCTTCAATGCAATCATGAGGATGCGATCGCCATCAGGAAGGGAAAAATTTTAACCCATTCCTAGGGTTAACAAGAGCTACCGCCATTATCTTACATCAAGGAGTCAAGGTAAATACACCAAAGGGTCATACATTCAAGATATGAAGCAATGGTGTCCAAAGCTACAACTTAGACGGGCGCTCGTTATCGTGACGTGAACGGTATCACTGGGCAAGTGCGAGACTTTTGGCTGTGAGAGTAGCTTCAAATCCCAGCATGGAAAACAAAAACACATACTCTTCAAGGAGCATAAGACATCTCCATTTTTGATGACATGTACATGTGCCAATTCACTTCAATACATCCCCAAATTCAGCTTGATGATTGCACATAAATTGTGTGTCAAGAGCATGACCAGTTCCAAGCATAGATTTCCTGATTTCCAAATGCTTCAAACATATCACATGTAGGCATAACACAATCTACAAACGATTTCCATATACATGTGACCTTTCACATCACATATATCATATATTGCCAATTCCATCATTTCAAGATGTCTCTTGATCTCGTGATGCGTGCTACCTTCGATCTTGACCAGCAACCACACTTACCATGCACAGTATGACGCCTCTTGTATAGGTATAAAGTACCACAACTCTTTTTTTTTTTCCTTGCATGGTGGAGAAGTTCTCCTTCTTCTTGTATTGGTTTCTTAGAACTTTCTAATGGTTGTGTATCAGGTGGTGGAGAAGTAGTGTACGTGATCCGGTCTACATTCTCGAGCACCCTTCAGACGCATGGGTGTTGGCTGAGGTGGAGGAGACAGGATTGTACCGTGAAGAGTGGATTGACGAGCTTCGGGGCAAGGACACATGGATACTTTGTCCATGGTGGGTTAGACTACCCAGAGGGAGAGTTTCCTCTAGAGGAGGTAGAGCAGTTTTAGAGTATGTTTCCTTGCGCGCACATTATTTAATTTGTACGAGGTATGAAGCTTGTTTTTTGAGAGTTTACAGTTCTGATGTTGGTTGAATGCAGTGGCCACAGAAAAGGCAAGAAACTTGCCAATTGAGCAAGAATTGACCCCCGTGAAGAAAAAGGATAAGAAATCCACACCTCTATCGTCCCAAAAAAGGTCACGGGGCTAGACTGGGAAGGGGATTACTCAGATGAGGAATCTGAGAAAAGCCATTCAAAGGATGATGAGCATGAAGATGAGCAACAGCCCCATGCAGAGGGAAAAGAGCAAGGGTCGAAGAGTTCAAAAGATGATGAGGCAGACCTCTTGGGATCTAGTAAGTAAACTTAATGTGTTAAAGCATTCATTAGATCATTTATTCATCAATGCTCATAACATGTACTTGGTGTTGTGTAAATGTAGACTACACTTAGTTTTGAGCTCGAACATTGATCACCTCCGTCTCGCGCTTATGGGAAAGCAAAAACATAGTTACAATCTCTCAGACGTGTGAGTGACTCTCTCCATTCATTGTCATTATAGCATTTGCACTCCCCTTACATGCTTTGTTGTTGTGCAAGAATTTTGCAGTATTGCAACGATTCATGGGATCTGTCACGAGGTGGGGAAGCATGGATGCCTTCAATATCCTTGGAGTTGTGTGCTTGGTGTGGGATGATTTTCCTATGGGTACGTGTCTCGACAAGGGCGCTTTACAAGTTCCTCGGTGGAATGTTTTCAGGAGATACTTGTGGAGTCTGCTTTTGTGCTTGGTACAGGGTTCCTACATGCTGATGCCACTATGGTGTGCACTGGATTGCTGTGCGGGAGGCAGGAACTTAGAACTTCACATTGCAAAGGACTTTGTTCTTGCGTGTCTTGCGATATCTCTATGTTGTGTCAGAAGATGGCCAAGAAGAGGTGAGCACAGGATTCTTTGGTTTTTGTGAAAGTCAAACTCAATGATTTTCCTCCCTAAAGTACTTACTAGTGTGTGCAAGTAGGTCTCTGCTTTGGTTATCGCTATCTTCATGCACTCTAGTGAGAGTATGCCCACTTATCCAAAGTATGATAGGCAGGGAGGCGAGGTAGCTGTAGATGGTGGAGGTTTTGAGGTTGGCGATGATATCTTCTTGGAGCCAAAAGCGTAGTAGGAAACCTCCCCGTACAAATTAGATGTGCAGATGGGGATCCCATCCAATATACTATTGAGCATAGAGAGCCTTTTGCAAAGTAATCATGTGCACTATTCAAGTAGTGAAATCGTTATATAATCAATGTCTTAGACATTGTCGTCCATTTGTACATATGGTAATTGTGGGCTTCTACTATGGCGGGTGGTACTTGTAAGATTCCTCCCTCCATCAGCTTTTGAGGTGTAAAGGTGTAAGAATATCCCCTTCTGTTCTTGAAATTATTCCTCTCTCTGAAATAGAAGAAAGATCTTGTTTTACCCTGTTTTGGCTTAGAGAGAGAAAATTTCTAGAGAGAGAATCTAAAATTTAGATATCTTTGGATATAAAAATCCTCCTAGTGTCTAAAATGGATTCCCCTGAAACAGAAGTTCAAAATGAACTTTCCAATGTGCATTAGGAATTAATTGAAAATGGTATAAGGGACCTTAGCCTAAGGGTCTACATTTTAAGAAATTTTTGGATTATGGTCCAATGAAGGTTCCAATGGGACAATTGGATTAATCCAAGTGTTAGGATGAGATAAATTCAAAGAATAAAAGAAAATACCCAAAAATGAGTAAATGCTCACATAAGATGAAGAGTTGACTGAGTACAAGGTTTATTAGTTAAAAATTATGAGATATTACAAAAAATGAGATATTTTGAAATAATGATGCATTTTTGACACCTTGGTAAGGAGAGGGGGACTCTTGAGGTAGGTGCCTATTTCACATGTGTAGAAGGTTTTTTAATTCAAAAAAATTGTGATATTTTTATCTCTCCTCTCTCCTGGATCAAACCAAATAAAAAAGGGAGCCAAACTGGTCCAAATCTTGTCCAAATTGAGTCAAACTGAACTTGGAAAATTCTAGAACCCACTTGGACTTGGTTAGTGGTTTCCCTCACCTATAAATAGACCCTTAGTCTTGTGTAAAAAAATATGGGAGCTACACCATGCTCGTATTATATTAAAATAATCATATTTTTGATTATCCCTTAAATTTTTCTCTCTTGGGAGCTTGGAGCTCTCTCTCTCTCTCTACAACAACTCTTGGAGTTGCTCTTCTCCTCTTGGTGGACCAATTGATTGGTCGGGAGCTTCACTGTGCTAAAAGAGAATCAAGCCAAACTTGGAGGTAAAGTCAATTTTTATGGTTTTTTTCAATTTATCTCAATGACTTTCTTCTCAACCCCTCTCAAGCTTGAGAAGCTTTCCAAATAATTGTTTTAATTCAAATC
Source organism: Cibotium barometz (assembly GCF_041138505.1). NCBI lineage: Eukaryota > Viridiplantae > Streptophyta > Polypodiopsida > Cyatheales > Cibotiaceae > Cibotium > Cibotium barometz. Next base: position 39,052,827 of record NC_141105.1, read on the forward strand.
AAGCTTTCCCTTAAAGCCTTAATGCTTAATTAATAGAAAGTTAATCTTTATGCTTATTTGTAATGCTTTCTTTAAGTAGATCTCTCTCTCTCTCTAAAAGAATAGCCATCTTTATGGCTGAATCCTTTGAAAAAGGATGCTTCTCAATGATAGTCTCTTAATTCAAAGCTAAACTCTAGGCTTGATAAGCTAGAGATTAAGAGAATAGTATTTTTATGATTTTGTGTTACTAAAATAATGGTTATTTCTTTTAGATTATTTATAAGTAGTTAAAAACTACTTTGATTGATTCTAAATAAGAAATAGAGAAATAATGGAATTAGCTTAATCTAGTGGGATAATCATAATTAAGTTTATGATTATGATTAAAATTATGATTTAAATTCATAATTTAATTTTAAGCATAAAAGAGGAACTATTATCATATTTTCATTTCAATTTTTTATTCTGTAGAAACATAAGCATTATCAGTAATAGCAGCGAAGCTATGGTAAATTTTTTAAAAAATAATACATATCTTATTTTTATGAATAATGCTAAAAGAGGACTTCCTACCATATTCTAGGATTGGACATCCTATGCAAAAAGAATGATTTTCATCATATTCATGAGAAATAATTTTTTTGTAATTATGTATAATTAATTGATTATGAGAAAAGAGTAAATTTTAGTAAATTTATTTTTATGCGAAAAGAGAAATTTCCATGATAATTGAGATCCAAGAAATTAAATGGTAAAAGAGAAAATTTTAGAATAATTCAAATTATGAGTATTTATCAAAAGTAAAATTTTGAGCATTATTAATTTTATTGAAAAATATGGATAGAATTGATTTTTGTAAATCTCATAAATGGTTTACTAAAAAAGAAGAATATTGAATATATTTCACTTGAGAAATTTGAGAAAGAATATGAAAATATCCATCGAGAAAAAGTACCTTTAACTAGGCCAAGCAATTGGCAGTCCCATCGGTATCGAAAGTAGAAAACCGTACTAAAAGTGGATGTGATAAGATGTGATAAAATGTGAATATGATGTGAGGAGATGTGATGAGATGTGATGTGATGTAAATGGATGTGGATGTGAATATGATAAGTCGAGAATGTGATGTGATAAGATGTGAATGTGATGTGAGGAGATATGATTGGATGTGATGAGATGTGATGCAATGTAAATGGATGTGGATGTGAATGTGATGATAAGATGTGATAAAATATGAATGTGATGTGAGGAGATGTGATGTGATGTAAATGGATGTGGATGTGAATATGATAAGATGTGGATGTGAATTTGATAAGATGTGATGTGATGTAAATGGATGTGGATGTGAATATGATAAGATGTGAATGTGATGTGAGGAGATATGAGTGGATGTGATGAGATGTGATGCGATGTAAATGGATATGGATGTAAATGGATGTGGATGTGAATGTGATGAGATGTGATGATATGTGAATGGGTGTGATGTGATGTAAATGGATGTAAATGGGTGTGATGTGATGTAAATGGATGAGAATGAGATGTGAAAAGATCCATGTCTCCACCGCGCAACGAATTTAGGGCTGCTAGTAGCGGAAGTAGCACTTCTTGCACGGGACAGGGTCCCTCACTCGGGGCCTCGCCCACGGATATTTGGACAAAAGACTAATCCCTCAGTTCTTCCAAAATCGAACCCAGAAAAACTTTCCTCGTCCGAAAAGCACGGGCGATTCCTCCAAGATAATTTTACTCTAACGTAGTTAAAAGCCTTAACTGAATTGAACCGACTAAACTCGTAAGTCCCATAGTCAGATCAAGGAAAAGATTGCACTTGGATCATAGAGACCAACACTTTTTTCCTCATTGAGAGGCACAGCCGTCGATTCTTTTCCATAGAACAATTTTCATCCACTCGCATCTACCTATATCCACATCTCATCACATCATATTCGTTCACATCACACATCACATCTATCTCCATTTACATCACATCACATTCATTCATATCTATCACATTCATTCGTTCAATATTCACCACATTCATTCGTTCATATCCACCACATATATTCTCACAATAACCATCCCATCACATACATTTTATCCACATTATATCACATCACTTCTATCCACATCATATCTCATTCATACACATCTCATCTCATTCATCCACATCCATCCAATCGTTCACATTTACGACTTCTCACATCTATCTATATATTCATATCTATCACTTCACATCCACATATATTCATGTCACATCACATCTCTTTACATCACATCACATTCTTTCACATACACATCTATATCCATTCTTTCACATACATCCGCATCTACATCCATTCTTCACATACACATTCACATCCATTCTTCACATACACATTCATATCCATTCTTTCACATACATCCACTCACATCCCATATCATTCATTTACATCCTGATTCCAGCCAACTTTGGCCTCCATCGGGTAGGGGCGTTGTACGTCGACAGTTGTGGTAGCTAGATTTGCACATTGCCTTCATAGAACTTATCACCTCTATTCATATCACATCCATCCATCCATTCATTCACATCTATCTGATTCACATCTCATCTCATCACATCTATTCACCTCACATATCATCACCTCTATTTCACATCACATCCATCCATCCATTTATTCACATCTATCTGATTCACATCACATCTATTCACCTCACATCTATTCACATCACATCTCATCACCTCTATTCACATCACATCCATCTATCCATTCATTCACATCTATCTGATTCACATCACATCTATTCACCTCACGTCTCATCACCTCTATTCACATCACATCTATCCATCCATTCATTCACATCTATGTGATTCATATCACATCCATTCATAGAATTTAAACATAGAATTTAAGAGAATTCTAATTTTGATATAAAAATTCTTTATGCATCTATTTATGCATAAAAATTAATTTTAATGGAAATAACACTTTTGAAATAAAAATAATTCCTTTATGCATCTTTCTATGCATAAAAATTAATTTTAATGAGAATAACACTTTTGAATTAAAAATAATTCCTTTATGCATCTTTCTATGCATAAAAATCAATTTTAATGAGAATAACACTTTTAAAATAAAAATAATTTCTTTATATCTTTCTATGCATAAAATTTAATTTTAATGAGAATAACACTTTTAAAATAAAAATAATTCCTTTATGCATCTTTCTATGCATTAAAATCAAATTTAATGGAAATAACACTTTTGAAATAAAAATAATTCCTTTATGCATCTTTCTATGCATAAAAATCAATTTTAATGAGAATAACACTTTTGAAATAAAAATAATTCCTTTATGCATCTTTCTATGTATAATAATCAATTTTAATGAGATTAACACTTTTAAAATAAAAATAATTTTTTAATACATCTTTCTATGCATAAAAATCAATTTTAATGAGAATAACACTTTTGAAATAAAAATAATTCCTTTATGCATCTTTCTATGCATAAAAATCAATTTTAATGAGAATAACACTTTTGAAAAAAAAAATCCTTTATGCATCTTTCTATGCATAATAATCAATTTTAATGAGAATAAAACTTTTGAAATAAAGATAAATCCTTTTTGCATCTTTCTATGCATAAAAATCAAATTTTATGAGAATAACTCTTTTGAAATAAAAATAATTCTTTTATGCATCTTTGTATGCATAAAAAATTAATTTTAATAATTAATATCAGTGATATCCATGCATATTCATAGGTGAATATGTACATGGAGTAATAATTAATATTTCTTTTAGATACAAAAATAGTGAGAATTACTCTTTTGTAATAACATAAAAACAATGTTTCTTTTCCTTAAAATTATGAAAATTCTTGTCATAATCTCCTTTGTATGGCTGACCATTTCTCATTTTTATCATTCTTTAATTGACTTAAATTAACCCAAATTAGATTCATAGAACTCTAATCTACACAATTTTCTAAATTCAAGAGAGTAAACAATAAGAAGAGTTTAATTAATTTTTTAGTTAATCTTTCTAAGATTAAGAAAGGCTGGAATGTAAAGAAGAGAAGGGGATGGGATTTTCATCAAGGCATAGCATTCGCATTTAATTCAATTTACTACAAAACATAAAAATCAAGAAAATCATAGATTTAAAATTAAACAAGTAAGAAAATTAACTTACATAGAGCTTGTAAGCTCTCCTTTGTCTTGAGGGATTGAGGGTTCTACTCTTGTTTGAAGCAAGAGTGGCCACCAATTCACTTTGGAGAGATCAGGCCAAAAACAATTGAATTATTGAAACATTTAATGTAAATGGCTCAAGAGAGGAGCAGAGTAACAGTGCATAAACACCATTAAGATTTTACAAAGGGGTAGGCTTCTATTTATAGGAAAAAGTGAGCCTCTAACCAAGCAAACTGATTCTAAAATTTTCTAGATCAGTTTGGTCAAATTTTGACCATTTTTGGGTCAGTTTAGCTTACTTTTTGGATCTAGCTGAAACAGGAGAGATGAAAATATCTTATTATTTTTTAGTTTAAAACTCCTCCACACATGTGAAATAGGCACCTCCACATTGAGGTGTCAAAAATGTATCATTTTCTTTAAATATCTCTTAATTTTTAACTAATAAACCTTGTACTCAATCAACTCTTTATCTTATGTGAGCATTCACTCATTTTTGGAGATTTTTCTTTTATTCTTCAATTTATCTCCTCCCTACATTTGGATTAATCTTATTAGTCCATAGGAATCTTAATTAGACCATAATCTACATTTTTTTAAAAATCGAACCTTTAGGCTAAGGTCCTTTTTACCTATTTTCAATTAATTCTAATTGTAAATTGGAAAGTTCTTTTTGAATTTCTATTTAAGGAAAAACCATTTTAGACACTAGGAGGATTTTTATATCCAAAAATATCTCAATTTTGAATTACCTCCCTCTAGACATTTTCTCTCTCCAGGCCAAAAGAGGGTAAAACAGGATCTTTCTTTTATTTCAGAGAGGGGAATAATTATAAGATCAGAAGGAGAGGTTCTTATACCTACCTCAAAAGTTGGAGGGAGGAATCTTACATCCTATCCCACGTAAAAAACGCGAGATGTCCTCATCTTGCAAATTAGAGGACAACAATTTTCCTTAAGATCCAACTGATTCTGAGATTCCTTATAGTCTAGTAATGTTGAAATATACAAGTGAATAGGGTGTGTGCGGGAACAAGCCCTTGGTTAGAGGATGTAAAAGAGGATGAGTAAATGTGAAAGAACATGTGAAAAGGTCAGAAGAATCTACTGGGAGAGAATAAAGGGTAGCATGAGAAGATTTAGGAAGTGTGGAGATATTCTGGGAGATATTCTGGGAAAAGTGAAGAGGTGGAGAGAATCAAGCAAAAGAGGTGGAGATATTCTGGGAGAGATGGAGTGAATCAAGGAGAAATCAGTGGGATTTGATGCTTGGATGTAAACTCTATAAATTGAGGCATTGGCCTAATGAGAATTTGCTGGTTTTTGGTTATCCATGCCTACATTAAGCTATTTGCTAATTGCTCACTAATTATATCTTAATTATTTACTAATCACTTTGTTAATGATGATGATTCTAGTGTTTGATCCACCATAGCTCATCACATTGCTCTAATTTCAACATGGTATCAGAGCCATGCCTAGAATCCATCATTTTGTGAGCCCATTATCTTGCTAATTATTTTGCTAATTAGGATTAGTAAAAAATTATAATTTTTCCTCTTTTTTCAACTAGCCTCTGTACCCCCAGCTGGTGGAGGAGCTCTAGCTCCTTGCACACTCAACATTAGACCAAGACCTTTTAGGTACTCATAGTAGACTCAAGGGGCTACAGTCACCTCAAAGCAATTGAAGAATCTCAACGTAAATCGCCGGCGGCACATTTTGCAGGCGCCGTTTTTCAGAAGGGGATTTGAGATTTCTTCCAACTCAGTTACAATGGCTCTAATTCCTCTTAGCCCAAGCTGTTTTCAAGCATGCTCTACAAGTTGGTGAAGACAGAATTCAATTTTATCAAGTCTACAGTGAGATCCAAGCTCTTTATCAAATCTGCAGAGCAGCAGCAGCAGGTAACTTTGGTAAAATAGAGATTAAGCTTTCAATATTTGGTCAAATCTTGTGTTTCTTGGCTTAATCCTCTACTAGACTCATTGCTATTGATGGCCTTGAAAGCATTTGAGCTCATTTGAAGTCTAAGGCACCAGATTTGGACTCCCCGCATACTCTGTTTTTTGCACACAAGATAGTGGATTAATTTGCTAATCAGTGCTAATCACTATACTTTGGTACAATTGAGGGTTCAAATTAACCATTAGGTATCTGATACAGATTCCTATAACTTCATATTGCAATTCGGAGTTGGTTTGATACTCCAACCATCCCCGTACAAATTGGTTACCCTTGATTTAATGTAATTTCTGGTGATTTTATGCTGATAAATTTGTTGTAATCATCTCTTAAACACCAGATTGAGTTGTAAAAGGATAGACACTGCCCTTGAATCTTGAAATTGGATCAAGAGGTAAGAACCGGGAGCAGTTTTACACATGGCAGACAAAAACCATGTATTTTCTCATGAGAAAAAATCTGTGGGGACTAGTTGAGGGGGGGAAGAGATGAATGCCTAGAGACGAGAGGGAAAAATGAGTGGAAGAGCAGGAATGAAAAAGCATTGGGACTTATTGTACTCAGTTTAAATGATGAAATCATTCATCACATCACAAGGATACAATGGGCAAAAGATGCATGGGATGAACTCAATAAATTATTTGGCACACAAGCTAAAAATTCAAAGATAAATCTGTTAATGCAATTCTACAAATTGGATATGAAGGAAGGTGAACCTTTAATCACACACTTGAACAAATATAAAAGAATTAAGCAACAGTTAAGCACTAGCTGTACTTCTGAAGAGTGTGGACAAAGGTGAATATGAAAATATTGTAGCAACACTAAAGAAAGTACCTGAATTGAAGCTACACGAGATAGAAGCAGCTCTACTAGAGCAAGAGAGCAGAGGCAAAGAGAAGAAATGGCTCGACTCAACAGCAGGAGAAGAAAAAGCATTCTTCACCCGAGGAGGATTCTCTCGAGGAAGAGGACGAGGAAGAGGCAAAGTAGGAGGAAGGACCTTCACTTGCCACAACTGCGAAAAGCCAGGACACATGGCAAGAGACTGCTACAGCAAACCCAGTGGAGAAGGAATGACATCGGCAAACTTCATGGAGGCTCCAAAGGAAGTGGAGTCGGATCATCTTTTCTGAGAGAGAGAGAGAGAGAGAGAGAGAGAGAGAGAGAGAGAGAGAGAGAGAGAGAGAGAGAGAGAGAGACCCCACAACCCAATGTAACCTGCCCCAACAAAGTAAAACCACCTCTGAGCCACCGATGATGTAGGCCACGTGGTAGATGTATGTGTGAGCACTTTAGTCAAGGTCGCGGCACTTGTAGTAGCCTTGGACGCATAGAGAGAGAGAGTGTCAAGGACTATGAGTTTAGGGACTTGAGGCACTGGTCGCGGGCTATCAAGTAAGAGAGAAACTTGGTATAGGGTCCAGGTGTGCTAGAGAGTATTCACTTGAGGGGAGGTGTTGAAATATACAAGTGAATAGGGTGTGCGGGAACAAGCCCTTGGTTAGAGGCTATAAAAGAGGATGAGTAAATGTGAAAGAACCTGTGAAAAGGTGAGAAGAATCTACTAGGAGAGAATAAAGGGTACCATGAGAAGATTTAAGAAGTGTGGAGATATTCTGGGAAAAGTGAAGAGGTGGAGAGAATCAAGCAAAAGAGGTGGAGATATTCTAGGAGAGGTGGAGTGAATCAAGGAGAAATCAGTGGGATTTGATGCTTGGATGTAAACTCTATAAATTGAGGCATTGGCCTAATGAGAATTTGCTGGTTTTTGATTATCCATGCCTACATTAAGCTATTTGCTAATTACTCACTAATTACATCTTAATTATTTGCTAATCACTTTGTTAATGATGTTGATTCTAGTGTTTGATCCACCATAGCTCATCACATTGCTCTAATTTCAACAGGTGAACCCAACAAAATCCTAGGAAAAAGATCCCTTATATAGAACTCATCATCAGATAACAATTCTTTTAGACCATATCATTCATATCTTTAACATAATAATGATCCATTAGACCGAAATTTTTGTGTGAACATTCCTCCATGGGAATTTTCAATTATACAAATTTTTAATTTGACATCCCTTAACTTGATCCACTGGGTCAAGTGTTAACAGTAGCAATCTATCAGCACAATCCACTAATCATTCATATCTTTAACATAATAATGATCCATTAGACCGAAATTTCCATCTGAACAGTCCTCCATGGAAATTTTCAATTATACGGATTTTTAATTTGACATCCCTTAACTTGATCCATTGGGTCAAGTGTTAACAGTAGCAATCTGTCAGCACAATCCACTAATTTGACATCCCTTAACTTGATCCATTGGGTCAAGTGTTAATAGTAGCAATCTGTCAGCACAATCCACTAATAGTGATTTGCTGAAGTCATTATCATCATTCCAGTTACAAACATCATCACAGGGACCCGTCCCATTCATCCTCTTTGTGGTTTTGCTCAGCTTATCGCTTTTCAACCGAAACTTATGAATCATCATTTTTCAATCAGAATCCAAATCAACTCATCAGTTCTCAACGAGAGTTTTTAAAATTATATCAACCACATTCGAATTCATCATCTCGATAGCATTTTTGCTTATAATTTCAAGTCTTAGATTTACTCGTATATACTGCCAATAAAGAGCTGTAGTTATATTCTCGGTATATACAGGTAGTCACGATCCTTTAAATTATAAGGTAAATACCATCATGTCTAGGCCTCAAGAAAGTCAGAGATTCCATGCAATTGCGGTGCTTCCATCTGAAGACCCAATTACTAATTTATGAATTTTAGTTTGAATATTAATTTGTATGAATTTCATTACAATTACAACCTTTTACTGCTACTTCATAAATTTTTGACATTTTTGGCTTCTCGGTTGATCCACATTAGCCAATTTGCTCTGATACCAGCTGAAAGATCCCTATCCCCACCGCGCAACAAATTCAGGGGTGCTAGCAGCGGAAGCAGCACTTCTTGCATGAGGCAGGGTCCCTCACACGGGGCCTCGCCCATGGATATCCGGACAAGAGACTAATCCCTTGGTTCTTCCAAAATCTACCAAACTCAAAAAAACTTCCCTCGCCCGAAAAGCACGGGCGATTCCTCTAGGATAATTTTACTCTAACGTAGTCAAAAGCCTTAACTAACTGAACTGATCTGACCGAACCCGTAAGTCCCATAGTTAGATCAAGGAAAAGATTGCACTTGGATCATAGAGACCAATGCTTTTTTCCTCATTGAGAGGCACAACCGTTGATTCTTTTCCATAGAACAATTTTTATCCGGGATTTAATTCATCTATCATACCATAACAGAATTGAGTCTCATTTTAGGGACCCATCAATCCACCCTAACCCCATCCAGTCCCGGGGGTTAGCCAACCACCCAACTGCTGTAGTGATGGGATCCATTTAAGAATTTCGTTAGGTTTTGTCCCGAGTACCACGGAAAAGAGTTCCTAGGTCCCTAGCCAGATATTCATGCAAACTTAAAACTAGTCACACCACTTACACACCCAATATGAAATTGCCTTTTTTATAGAATCAGCTATCTTTAAAATAATCATTTAATGAAACCATAGTGTTACTGATCATAATCCTTCAAAATATCCGGTTGAATCCTAATTTTTAATTTTTTCTTCATCGGTGTACCTATGGCATCATTGGCAACCAGAACGCTCACCACGTGTCCTTTTCGATAGTTCCTAGCTCATAGTAACCAGCAATATTTTCACTTATAAAAATCAAAATGGAATCTCCGTTGAAGATGAGCAAGATCAACCAACAGATCCATATAAAGAGCCATGGACTCATCCGTTGAGGACCAGCAAGGTCAATCAACTAGATCCATGCCCGAATTTAGAAAACAACTCTTACTCGTTCCAATATCTTCCTTAATGAATGTGTGGGTATCTTCGGCAACCCAGAGCCCGAGCACCGTATGGTCAGCATCCTCTAGGATCCTTCGCAAAGGTCACCTAGTGCTTTACTCATAGGCCGCTTCCTTGGTCTCTTATCCACCGTACCGGAAGCTCACCATTTAAATTGAAATGAGGCTGGTCAAGACCTCGACCAACCTTGCTACGCGAGACGTCCTCCATTGACTCTCTGTAAGTTATCAGTGCAACTTTATCAGATTAGGTCTCCATGACCTCATTCACAAGACAGTCAAAATGCTTTCCCAGCATTCTTGACATAAAATAGTCATTTAAAAACATGTCATAAATATAGTTTCTATAAAGAACTCTCGTCTTTCCATATTGTTCCACATCAATTCTCATTTATTTCATATGTATTCCCATTCTCATCACATCATTTTCTATTTCATCACATTCATACACATCTCATCTCATTCATCCACATCCATCCAATCGTTCACATTTACGACTTCTCACATCTATCTATATATTCATATCTATCACTTCACATCCACATATATTCATGTCACATCACATCTCTTTACATCACATCACATTCTTTCACATACACATCTATATCCATTCTTTCACATACATCCACATCCATTCTTTCACATACTCATTCACATCCATTCTTCACATACACATACACATTCACATCCATTCTTCACATATACATCCATATCCATTCTTCACATATACATCCATATCCATTCTTCACATACACATTCACATCCATTCTTTCACATACTCATTCACATCCATTCTTCACATACACATTCACATCCATTCTTTCACATACATCCACTCACATCCCATATCATTCATTTACATCACATATCATTCATTCACATCCCACATCATTCATTTACATCCTGATTCACATGAAATCACATCTCATCCATTCATTCACATCTATCTGATTCACATCACATCTCATCACATCTATTCACCTCACATTTCATCACCTCTATTCACATCACATCCATCCATCCATTCATTCACATCCATCTGATTCACATCACATCTCATCACATCTATTCACCTCACATCTCATCACCTCTATTCACATTACATCCATCCATCCATTCATTCACATCTATCTGATTCACATCACATTTCATCACATCTATCTGATTCACATCACATTTCATCACATCTATTAACCTCACATCTCATCACCTCTATTCACATCACATCCATTCATCCATTCATTCACATCTATCTGATTCACATCACATCTCATATCACATCTATTCACCTCACGCCTCATCACCTCTATTCACATCACATCCATTCCATCCATTCATTCACATCTATCTGATTCACATCATATCTATTCATAGAATTTAAACAAAGAATTTAAAAGAATTCTAATTTTGATATAAAAATTCTTTATGCATCTATTTATGCATAAAAATCAATTTTAATGGGAATAACACTTTTGAAATAAAAATAATTTCTTTATGCATAAAAATCAATTTCAATGAGAATAACACTTTTGAAATAAAAATAATTCCTTTATGCATCTTTCTATGCATAAAAATCAATTTCAATGAGAATAACACTTTTGAAATAAAAATAATTCCTTTATGCATCTTTCTATGCATAAAAATCAATTTTAATGAGAATAACACTTTTGAATTAAAAATAATTCTTTTATGCATCTTTCTATGCATAAAAATTAATTTTAATGAGAATAACACTTTTAAATAAAAATAATTCCTTTTGTGCATCTTTCTATGCATCTTTCTATGCATAAAACTCAATTTTAAGGAGAATAATACTTTTGAAATAAAAATAATTCCTTTATGAATCTTTCTATGCATAAAAATCAATTTTAATGAGAATAACACTTTTGAAATAAAAATAATTCCTTTATGCATCTTTCTATGCATAATAATCAATTTTAATGAGAATAACACTTTTGAAATAAAAATAATTCCTTCATGCATGTTTCTATGCATAATAATCAATTTTAATGAGAATAACACTTTTGAAATAAAAATAATTCCTTTATGCATGTTTCTATGCAGAATAATCAATTTTAATGAGAATAACTTTTTTGAAATAAAAATAATTCCTTTATGCATCTTTCTATGCATAAAAAATTAAATTTTATGAGAATAACACTTTTAAAATAAAAAATAATTCCTTTATGCATCTTTCTATGCATAAAAATTAATTTTAATATTAATATCAGTGATACCCATGCATATTCATAGATGAATATGTACATGGAGTAATCATAATATTTCTTTTAGATGCAAAAATGGTGGGAATTACTCTTTTGGAATAACATAAAAATAATCTTTCTTTTCCACAAAATTATGAAAAATTTTGTCATAACCTTCTTTGGATGGCTGACCATTTCTCATTTTTATCATTCTTTAATTGACTTAAATTAACCCAAATTAGATTCATAGAACTCTAATCTACACAATTTTCTAAATTCAAGAGAGTAAACAATAAGAAGAGTTTAATTAATCTTTTAGTTAATCTTTCTAAGATTAAGAAAGGCTGGAATGTAAAGAAGAGAAGGGGGGCCTTTTCATCAAGGCATAGCATTTGAATTTAATTCAATTTACTGCAAAACATAAAAATCAAGAAAACCATAGATTTAAAATTAAAAGTAAGAAAACTAACTTACATAGAGCTTGTAAGCTCTCCTTTGGCTTGAGAGATTGAGGGTTCTACTCTTGTTTGAAGCAAGAGTGGCCACCAATTCACTTTGGAGAGGATTAGGTAAAAAATAATTGAATTATTAAAAAATTCAATGTAAATGGCTCAAGATAGGGAGCAGAGTAACAATGCATAAACACCATTATAATTTTACAAAGGGGGGGCTTCTATTTATAGAAAAAAGTGAGCCTCTAACCAAGCAAACTGATTCTAGAATTTTTCAGATCAGTTTGGTCAATTTTTGACCATTTTTGGGTCAGTTTAGCTTATTTTTTGGATTTAGTTGAAATAGGAGAGAGAAGAGATGAAAATATCTCATTATTTTTTAGTTTAAAACTCTTCCACACATGTGAAATAGGCACCTCCTTCATGAGGGGAGATCCCCACACTGAGGTGTCAAGAATGCATTATTTCCTCTAAATATCTCTTAATTTTTAACTAATAAACCTTGTACTTAGTCAACTCTTCGTCTTATGTGAGCATTTACTCATTTTTGGGGATTTTTCTTTTATTCTTCAATTTATCTCCTCCCTACATTTGGATTAATCTTATTGGTCCATAGGAACCTTAATTGCACCATAGGAACATTAATTGCACCATAATCTAAAAATTTCTAAAAATCTAGACTCTTAGGCTAAGGTCCTTTTTTTACCTATTTTCAGTTAATTCCAATTGCACGTTGAAAAGTTCTTTTTGAATTAGTGTTTTAGGGAAAACCATCTTAGACACTAGGAGGATTTTTATATCAAAAAATATCTCAATTTTGAATTACCTCCCTCTAGACATTTTCTCTCTCTAGGCCAAAACAGGATCTTTCTTTTATTTCAGAGAGGGGAATAATTATAAGATCAGAAGGGTAGGTTCTTATACCTACACATCTCAAAAGTTGGAGGGAGGAATCTTACAAGATATGAAGTGATAGATGTGCATGTGAATGAATGGATGGATGTGGATAGATGTGCATGTGAATGGATGGATGGATGTGGATAGATGTGCATGTGAATGGATGGATGAATGTGCATAGATGTGCATGTGAATGGATGGAAGAATGAATGTGCATAGATGTGCATGATGTGAATGAATGGACGGATGTGGATAGATGTGAATGTGACTGTGAATGAATGGATGGATGTGGAGGACTAATGTGATAAGATATGGATAGATGTGGATGTGATGTAATGTGGATGGAATGAATGTGATGTGATATGGATAGAATGAATGTGATGTGATATGGATGGAATGAATGTGATGTGATAAGGATAGATGTGGATGGAATGTATGTGATGTGATGTGGATGCAATGAATGTGATGGATGTGAATGGGTGTGATGGATGTGAATGGGTGTGATGAGATATAAATGGATGTGATAAGATGTGAGTGGATGTGATGAGATATAAATGGATGTGATGAGATGTGAGTGGATGTGATGAGATGTGAATGGATGCGATGAGATGTGAATGTGATGTGATATGGATGGAATGAATGTGATGTGATAAGGATAGATGTGGATGGAATGTATGTGATATGATGTGGATGCAATGAATGTGATGGATGTGAATGGGTGTGATGTTTTGTAATTCTATGGGTGAGAAGTATGAAGACCTAATACCCATGTCATGAAACAGTACTCGCATCGTGGGGCATACCTTGGATATCATATGGGGCCTTATGAAGCACATCCTGGTCCTTCCTTGAGATAAGGGCCCCAAATGCTATCCACTTGGCCTAGCCCCTCGCCTATCTTACCCCAAGCAGCACCTGCTCCAGCCATGGTAGGGCTCACTCCTGAAATGTTAAGGATACCCATGGAAATAGGGAGGGGGGTAGCCACCGGAATCACACCACCAACACAAGTTCAACCAGCACAAGGGCCGAGAGAGGAGCAAAATAAACCCGCCAACATCTCTAAGTTGATCACCAAGTTTGATGGAATTGGAGATCAGATCTGCAAGGCATTCGGCCACATGGATGATCAAGTCAAGGTGAGTGCCTTTGGCCTCACCCTAGATGGAAAAGCTAGCTAGTGGTTTAGATCCCTAAAGGTAGAAACACCAAGTCATAAAAAATTAGCACGAGTCGTGAAGTTGTCATTTGCAAGGGCTTATCCAAAATTTCACAACTTAGAAAATGGCCACTTTTTCAAACATGTAAACCCATTTATAACAAAGAGTTGCAATTTTGTTTTAAAAAAGGCTATTTTTTAAAGTAAAATTTTATAGCATTACTTGATGGTTTCTCTATCTCAACAAACAAGCCATTTTTCTAACAAAAAAACAACATAGATATGCCACCTACAAAGCTATGTTTCCAAAACTTAGCAAAAAAATGAGCCTTTTCAGCCTCAATCAAATGAGCCTTTTCAGTCTCAATCAAATTTGAGACTCTGAAAAAACAAATTTCATGGTGTTGATGCTTCTGTAGCTAGGCATTCAATGAATTCACCAAAAAACTTTAAGAGATATCAAGATACTAGGCCTACATGCATGCTATCTCCAAAAATGCTTGTTGAATTTATAATCCATGAATAAAACTCCATCACATGCCACTTAAACGTCAAAATGTGCCAAACTTCAACAAACAACTGCTACAAACAATTTGAACTACAAATCAAAACAAGTATCTTCATAAATAAAATGACAAGTTTTTTGAAACTAAAAGTATGTGTCAACGTGATCTAAAAAGTCTTCCTCCTCATTTCGCGCCTCCTCTCCCATTGAAGTGATTGCAAGAGCAGTGTTAGTAACTTGTTCCTTAGCCTTTGGGCCATCTGGCTCATAATCCACAAGGTCAACTATCTCCCCAACTTGCTCACTACCAATCAGAGGCTGTGGCTATCTAGATGCATCAAGAAAACAAGGATCAGATACCATGCTCTTCATTCTTACCTCTTGGAACTCATCTAGTAACTCCTTGAGAGTTGTCACTCTTTTCCCAAATATATTTACCTAGAGTGGATCATAGTCCACTGTAACCACATTTCTACCTCTTTTCAATGCACTAACAATTGTAGTACCAATCCCCGCAAAGAGATCCATCAACCACTCTCCTTTAATAGAAAGTAAATCAATTAAATCCATCATCAAAAGTTGAGGCTTTTGATATGGATTCATGACTCCTTGCAATCATGCATTGGTGTGCTTGAGCTTTTTGCAAACTCCTGGTTGTTTAAGAACATTTGTGCAATTTGGTTTCATAGAAAAATTGTATGATCGTCTACTTTGCACGACGAAAGATGAATAAAAACCAATGGTAGCAAACTCACAAGCCCAAGAAAGACGATCAAGTTTATAACCATGGATGTTTGGTTTTGTCCCCTATAAAACAAAAGTTATCTAAGAAAAGAAAAATACATAATAATTCCTTAATGCTAGTACCAAAATTTTTAAATCTTTTACTTACCATGTCATCATTTAACATGTCATGTTTGAGTCAGTGAAGGCTTTTTACGTTGCAGTAATTTGATCATGGGCATGAAAAAATACTAGTTTCCAAGAGTCACAAGTATTGACCTTGTTAAAAGCCTCTGACTTTTTTGTAAGCAGATATTCTGTACTTCACATCGTCATTAAACTGATTTTGGAGCAAAAACCATACGGAGCATCTGCAATGGCCAAAGTGTAAGGACGTGTTGTGTGACAAAAGTGTTCATGTCTTCAACTCTGCCTTCATGTGAACACACTAATGAGTTGGAAACTCCTCTACATTATCAGGAATGAAAAGTGTGAGACCAAGAGTGATTTCAATGCTTTTTGGGCTGTTGTCTCCTCCTCCTCTCTAGACAATAATGGGAAAGGAACAGCTAAAAGTCAAGAGGGATTTGCTTGATGGAAACCCGTGGATCTTTGTTATGAAAAAACCAAGCAAGATGTGAGAGGTGGAAAAAAAGGTTTGTTAAACAAAGCTGAAAGCAAGATAAAAAATGCACCGTGTTACTAAATAACAACATGTACTTCTCCAACACTTGGGGTTTGCTTAATTCTGGATGGTAGAGCACTACCTCATCCCAATTAGAGCAATTCAACTTTTATTCTCTGCATGTGAAGCATGGTTTTTTGCCGATAGACAACGAAAGAAGTTAGAGCTGATGAAACAAGTAAAACTTCAAAAAACAAAAGAGTCAATTTAACAAACAAACCTTTCAAATATTCTCCCATTTTCTCTAGAGAGATGCTTCCACCCTTCATGCATGAGAGAACTACAATGATAATGATTTCTCTATAATTCATTGCAATGCCTCCACGATGTTATCTTTATTTCTTTGGGAATGGGCTTTGGTGCTTCATCACTTTAGGCACCTTTACCTTTGAAAGTTGCAGGCGACTTGCTGAACTTTTGACTTTTTAACTTTCCCTCCTCATGTAGCTTTAAAATATCTTCTTGTCAAACACCTAGCTAGCTGGCTTAGTTGGCACGAAATGGAGAGTTTGGAAATGGGTATCCCTAGTTGCAGAGGCTAGGAGAGAGAGAGTAGTGAGGTTGCCAGCCAAAATGCACTTGCCTACATTTTCTCTCACAATAGTCAAGAACCTTTACACTCCTAAAAAAAAATGTGTACACTACAGTTTGTGCATGATGAAGTGCATAAGCCTTAGTTGGTTCCCTTACTCTGAGTTGAGATCTATTTGGAAGCCAAACTATGAGATCTATTTGGAAGCCTTAGTTGGTTCCCTTACTCTGAGTTTGTGCATGATGAAGTGCTTGTTTGATAATGCTTTGAGAACAAACTCATTTTTGCTTGTAGTACAAAACACAGGAGTTGGTGTTGCTTCCAGTATCTTTTTCACACTTCTCACCACCATTGGTGCTTGTGTCAAAGTTATCCCAAGAGGACTCAAGCTCACTATAACCAATCCCCTAGCATCAGAAGGTAGAGCACAAATCATTCGTAATGGCACAACCCTGGGGAGCTCCTCACCATCAGGTGGTGTAAACCATGTAGATCCTCTGGTTCCCTAACTATTGATTGTAGCCATCATATGTATCTAGTTTAGATCATCTTTAGGCTCAATAGCTTGATTTTCAGCATCCTTGTAGGGTGGGTCCTTCCCTATATCATTCTCTTCTTTGCAAGTATATCAGTATTGCAACAGGGTTGGATTATTGGTGGTGTTTGAACTATTTTCAAAAAGTCCTCCACTACCCATAGGATGTACATGGCCCCAGTCATCACAAGATCAACCGTGATGATGGAATTATCAAATTGGAGGTAGACATGGTTCTTAGACTAGTCATGCACCATCTTTGTCTCTCTCATGAAGGGGTGTCCTAAGATCATTTCATACGGTTTAGGTTGTTTGGAAAAGTCCATAACAATAAAGTTATGTTTAACTCGATGTTTTAAGGACCTTGATCTTTAAATCTCATAACATCCCAATAGGTTTGGCGACAGTCTCATCAGCCATCTTAACAATGATATCCAAGACTTCTAGATATGGCTTGTCCATCTTCTCCCAGCATTTCTTAGTGATTATACTCACTCTTGCACCACCATCTACTAGGACTCCCATTATTGTGATGCACTTGGCATGACTGGTAGTAATACGTTAGAGTTATCACCTTCAAAGCATTGTCCTAATTTATTATATTGAATTTTAACCCTAGATTTGGTATTTTATTCTTCCACTAGGACTGTTCATTTGGACATAGCTCGAGATGTCTCCATTGTATATTGGGGACATGCCTTATGCATGACAGAAAATGGTGGTAATCCTACATTGAGTTCTCCATTAAAGGAAGCTCTAATTACTTCAAACAATTCAAGATCTCCACTCAATCATGTGGTTATCACATTGTACTTGTTTGTGAGGCCATGAAATCCAAGAATTTGGGGATGTTTAGTATAAAAAGGTGTTGGTGAGATAGGAAAATCCATATCCAAGATGGGCTCAGGGTTTCCATATAGTAATTGCTCCTTACTAGGGATTAAACTATGAGTGGTGGAGGCATCAATCTCTTCCATGATGACACTAGGTACATTAAGTAGTTTGTGAATCTTAGTAGTAGTCGTTAAGGTACTTGGGTGTATAGTATCTAAGACTTTCACTTGCTTGGGTTCTTCTTTGATCCTCTCTTGTGTTTTCGTACTAAACCATTAAATTCTTGGACTTTCTCAATCTCCTTTTGAGGGTCAGGATAAGAGTCAAGTTTTGTCAAGTCTGATTTAATTTCAAGAATTATAGGTTCTCAAGGGGGCTCCTTTTCTGTGCTCTTGGTTTTGGGTGGTATTTCCTTGCCAAGTTCAGAATTAGCCCTTGTGTCCAAGGAGTCCAAGTCCTCATCCAGGGGAAGATATCGCTCCTTCACAGCTTTCTTGATATCATCCCATGTTTTTGAGTGTTTAGTGACTCCTTTGTCATGACACCATTGCTTCCACTAGCGTTTAGCATCCTCGATGAGTCACAATTGTGCAAGCATGGATTGATTTGAAGTTCCAATACTGGAAGCTAAGAAATAATCATCCATTGCTTCGATCCATACCTCGGCATCCTTCTCAATTTTCGAATCTTCCCCCTTAAAGGAGAGAGGTTGCATCTGTTTGAGTAGGAGCTTCTTCTCTTGGATATCTATGTAAAGCGCATTAGGGAGTGGAGATTGATCGTCCAAGCCATCATCATCACAAGATTAAATTTTAGTATTAGGAGATTCATATTTTACACTATGCTCATGATTTAAAAGTAAAATTTTGAAATAATTTTATTTCTCAAATATTTACAAGGACAAGATTTATTACAAAGATTTGAGACTAATGTAATTAGTCTTATTCATCATAAAAGAAAATCCTAGGCTTAACTAAGACATAAGAATAGAGTTATCTACATAGTTGAAATATGGGAGTTTCGCCGTGGTTTCTAAGACACGGAAGATTGATGGTGGTAGGTGAGGTAGACTTTGGATTGGGTTATGTTCCATAATAGCTACTCTGTTGGTGGGTAAGACCTGCATCACTTGGTCATATACCCAGTGGTTTTATGGTATGTGGTTCCCATCTATGGTCACATAGGTGTCGAGTCTAGGAGTGCCCACGAACTAGAATAAGTGGACCATCTTCAGCTTCTCAATCCAATGAATCCGATTTAGATCGATGGTGAGGTTCCCAATTCGGTCTACTTGGTGGATGAAAAAGTACCTCAGCCCCCCACGATTCCAAAAGTGATCTCTAACCCACCCTCTTTGGATACAAGAGGGATGAGGGAGGGACAACATCTTGATAATCTACACCATCATATCATGGAATTCAAAATTTGGAGAGTGACAAGCTATCTCGAAAATGCACTCGAAGACTAGGAATCTTGAGTAAGCGTCCCCCTCTCTTCCTACAATCATTCAATCACCAATTCAAATTGTTCTAGTAAGGTATTTTATCAATCAGTATTATGTTAGGTAAAACATACAATCCAAAAGAACCTTAAATAACAAGTCTTAGGAACTAAGATCAGCTCTGATACCAATTTTAAGGTCCCAGCCTTTCTAAATAGGGGAAGCCTTAAGATATTCTACTAAGTCTAGCTTGAGAAAATTTCCTACTCCTCGACACCTTGACCATATAAAGATGCAAGGATATTATTAGTAGATAAGACCTAGTTCTATCCCGCAGAGTGGTCTTCTAAATGACTTTTAAAATCAACTCACCCATAGAGTGATTGACCTTAACTTGGGCAACCTTTATTCTTTATTCCTAGAAACAATGCTTTTTTCCCCATCTATGCAAGGCACAGCCACCGCTGGTCTAGTTCTCTAGAGTAGAGTTGCAAATGGACCTACTTATATAACGTAGAGCTTTCAAATTAATTTGTTGGAAAGCCACCCAGCTAATCGGGCCCACCTGTCTATTTGATGGTGCCATCAGGGCTTCCAACCTCCCACTTTCCACCCAACTCACCCATCAATTTTTTTTTCTAATTAGTCCTACCTCGCTGTGTGACATATATAAACAAGTTTCTTAATTAATAACCTTACACATTGTTCATTTAAACAGCCTTCAATAATGATACAACAATGCTAACAAACAAGAGATTTAATAAAAGAAATAGATACAATGTTCAAACTTATCCATAGCCAGATCTAGGCTCTCTTATTCCTTTATTCCGTCGATGATCTAGAATTCGGCCTTCCAACCTCTATAGACTAGGCAATCCCTGTAGTACGGGTATATTTTTTTGGCAAGCATTTTTGAGCAAGCGCTTTTTGGTGTTTAGGCAAGCGGTTTCTCTCTCTATACTTTCTTCCCTCTATCAGCTCTCTATGGTCTCGCACATTACGACTCATGGTGATAATCGAGAAGAGGAGTGGATGGATACAAGAGCACTATACACATTGCAACTCATTTACAACTATCAATGCATATCAAGTTATAACTACCAACTCGTTTATAAAGTCGCCATATTATGATCTTAAAATTCCATTTTATATTCCCTAGCAAACTTACAAGGCCATAGCATTATATGGCAAACACCTACAACATGACACGATCATTTGTACTTCTTTATAAAAGATACCATATGAAAGCATTTTGGGCCTTAACTATTATCTTCACCTTTTCCATCTACCCTAACTTACGAATGAAGGTGGAAACTTCAACTCTTAGAGGATCCTCCTTTTCCTCTTCAATGATGCCGAAAGCTCTCCATATCCTAATGGCTGAAGCTGCTTTCACCTGTAGCATGTTTTTAACTTCTTTTCTATAAGGTCTACCGTCGCTTAGCATGTTTTTAGCTTCTTGTAGAGCTCATTTACTTCAGAAGTTGTTGTCCATTCCTCCAAAACGGCATCCAATCCAGGTTCCTTTTCTTTGAGTTGCATGAAAGATTGAAGAGCTTTACTTAAGATGGTTGCAAACATTATAGTATTAGAGGGATTACTAGATGAAGCCATAACCATAGAGTTCACAAGGACTATGTTGCAATATGAAGATATAATAAGGGGAGAGTGGTATGGGATGTGTCTAGAAGAATATGGCAATCTCTACTATTTTTATAACTTCAAAAGGATTAAAATTTTAGACACTCAAAAAGGTGCATCCATTTCTACCCCTTCTTGGTTCAATTGTGAATGAGTTTCTACACTAATCATTGGCTCTCTTGTAAAGCTGACTTTGTGAGGGGTAAATTTTGATTTAATGGTTTGCTTAGGATTCTTACTTACTATCTCTACAAGATTGGATAAGGAACTGGGCCCTTTACTAAGCACTTGTTTAGCCTTATCACACTGATAGAAGATTTATCCTTTGATGGACAATCATGTTCATAGTGACCCTCCCCACTATAATTCTTGCATAGAGGAGTGAATGTCTAATGCTTCATTTCATTAGGGAAGCAAGCAGCTATATGCCCTTCTTGCTATAACTAGGATAGAATATAACCGAGCCTTGTGGCCTCAAGTGATTACCACCCATTTCATTATTTCTAGGGCTCCTAAATGTCTTCCTGAAAGGAGACCCTCTCTGCATATTTTTGCTATTTCTAGGATAGGACATCCTTGGCATAGGATGTCGGCCCTCTATAGTAGATAAGCCTCATTGCATCATAAAACGGTTGTGATGATATCCTCAATTTCGTTATAAAATATTTAAAATATGCTAGCCTTCGTATAATGCTAGTCTTCCTGTAATGCTTCTAAGTTCATCTTTAGTAATAGGCTCAGGATCTATCCCTCTTATGAACCTTCCTAAATGCTACATGTTCAAACAATTTCTTTTAATCTAAATAAGATTGCTCCTCCCAAATGTGCTCTAAATCTTCTAGTTCCTTTTTAGTTCTTGGGAAAAAATTTACTTCCATACCACTACACAAAGTGAAATACTTCCTAAAGTCTTCAAATCGCACAAAATACAAAATTTTCATAGTAGGTCTAGGTCCCCTCCAATAGCTCGAGAGCAACTCGATAAATTAATAGTATTAAACTCAGTTTCATCCATGAGTCCCCAATAAGTGGCTAGATAAATAACTTAAGTCTATGTATTCTAAATCATAAATATCTACACACACGAATAATCCTTCTTCTTGGGTTTCATTCTCACTAGTTTCCTCAATTATCTTTTAGGATAATGCTACACAATAAATAACATTCATTTTACAAAGCATATATGTGAAAAACATATCATTTAATGCTTACACTTTACTCACACATTCGTCTCAACATAATTAACACTTTACTCTTTAAAACCACACATACATTTCCACCAAATATGCAATTATCACCCCTTTAATACCTCTTAATTTTGATCACTTGACAAAGCAACTTTCATTGAATCAACTCCATTTAAACCAAAACTTTTAAGGCTGAAAGAATAGATCAAAATAAAAAATTTCACTACTCATAATGTCCCTATATTCTTTTTATAGTTTTGATTACTGACCCTCCACTAACTCCTTGATTAAGACCATTTTACAAAGAAAGTATACCTTTAACTTAATATTTCATTGATCACTTTTTGTAAATTTTTCTCATAAGAAATAAACAGTAGTTTGTTTTTAAACCATCCTCCAATTCTCTATTGAGTTGTTGATTTTCTAATAAAATATGCTAGAATTAAAGAAAAATTAATACTTTTTATTTTAAAAAATTGTTTTTTGCACTTCCACATTATCACTCTATTTTCAATGATAAATAAATACTTTACAATTTAACATATTAAAAAACTCCCATTTTCTAAAATTTTCTAATTATTTTTAGTTTATAAAAATATCATAAATATATTAAAATAATAGAGTAAATTTTCATCAATAATTATCAAACAATTTTAAATGGAATAACACCCTAAAACTCATCTATGATCCACTCATTAACACTAATCTCATCAATTTCATACGTTTCTTAAAATTATTATTGTTAGCAAGGTATTTTGATAGTTCGTGTTAATTAGCAAATTAATTCCAAAAATTATTAAAAATTTAGAATATGTTTTTCCAACCATATTGTTACTCTATTTCAAAATAAAATTTTATAAATCATCATTACAACATACACTTCCTTTTTTAATTGGAATTTAACCAGAATTAGTAAACTTGATTAAATTAATCCTTAATCATATTTAAATTGGAATACATAGCATGCATTCAATCAATTATATAACATAAAGCATCTCTTTTATTTAGCATTTGATTAATCTTCCATAATATCTCTTAATATTCAATAATTATGCTCATTCTTGCTAAATTACAAAGGAATACCTCAATAATTCTTTAATTGTGATTGCACAATTGATAGTAGATGTGTTGCTTAGCCTTCTAGAGTACAAATTACATGTTTCTTCACTCAATTTGTAGCAAACCATCAAATCATCTCTCACTAATCACTAATCTCTCATTAATTACCCTAAAAATAGGAAAAAGTTACCAAAATAATAAAAAAAGAAAATTTCTTTAAATTTAATAATTTTCTTGCCAAAAAGAGCTATTTTGCTAAATGTATCCCCAAACAAAAAACTAAAAAAATAGCTTAAATAGCCCAATTTTGCTTAGAAAAGCACAAAAAATGTCCCCATAAATAAGGGTTATCACCTCTTAACACCCCTTGTGAGATTAATCCATGTAGGAATCTTCTTCTTGCATCCATCTAGGCAGTTCAAGCTCTTTCTCCACACTTTTGGAGCTCTCCAAGTGTGACAATGGTGTGAGGATCCAAACCAATAAGTTAGCACACCCATAACTAGGAAAAGTTACATTTCATAGCTCTAAGGTAAAAAGAGCCCACCAACAACACATGTTTTGTCAAGGCTAGGTAATATTATAACTTCGAAACATTGTGTCGAATTGTTATGACCCTTACACATGGCAACATGTGGGATGCATACACATTGTTACACGGGATTTACATGCCAATAATGTGTGGGACATGCGAACATTACATGGGAAAACTAATGATAGCATACTATTACACATCATCGCTTATGATAATAATGTGTGAATGGGTAACGTGCATGGGTGATGGTTGTAGGCCAAAGACCTAGTGATGTGTAGTATGGGGGTAAGAGCAAGGACACAGGGACGCATGAGTATGGTGTATGGCCGTCGATAAGGTACACACTGGAGGCGAGGGGTCACTAGTATATATAATGGTTGGGTGGTTCAACATGGTATGCTAAACTAGGTTTGTTTTTGCTATTCTCTCTCATGTTGTTTTGCATAGAGAAACCTAGGTTTCCTTGCATGGAAGCCCAACATTTAATATTAGAGCCTAGGCTTTTGTTCTTAGCTATAGGGGAAGACTTTGCAATAGATTGAATTCATCTTGTGTCCATTTTTTTTCTTGTCGTCGCTACCTTCTGCTCTGGCAGACCGTCCGTCTGTGTTGAAATTTCCTCTCGTTGTTGCATCGTCGCCATCCGTTACCATTTTTGTTGTTGCCGATGTCGCTGTTGTCCTACCGTTGTTGTCCTCTTTTTTTTTTTGAAAAAGAGCTTATTAAAAAAAGCAAATCCCTAAAGGTCTTTTACTCAAAGGTTGCAAAAGGTTGTTCCCCGCTGTGATTTGGGCAAAAAGAAATTCTTTTTGGTGGCCTATTTCTCATAGCAATTGGCTTGATCTTCAAAGTTGTAGCTCTTCATAGCTTCAAATTTCATCGTCTATGACATCCATATGACCAAGGGGCTCACATATCCCTTCTCTTTTATTTTTCGTCGTTTGGTGCTTCTTGCATATCTAATTTGCGAGAGAAATTGAATTTATTTATGAATGATATATGCACTATGATAATACCTATAGTTCCTTTGTTCATCGACTTTGGATAACCATTCTTTGGGTTATCATTGTGAGGGTACTCCGGAAAAGGAATTAAAGCCAAAACTTATACTAAAGAATTTGGAACCACCAAGGTAGACTAGCACTTTACCTTCTCACACGGCTGATGCAGTAGATCAGTGGCTTTCTAAAAGTGGGTGAAATGCTTTACTTTATATGATGTCACTAATGAGCACATTAGAATCCAGCACGTTGTATAGAATTTACAGGATGTGGCTCATCATTGGTGGAGGAAAATTCAAAAGGACAACGCAATCCCAAATACTTGGGAAGAATTTAAGGATATGTTTATTTAAAATTTTGTGCCACCACATGAGCACAGTAGAGCACTTGATACTTGGGTTTTTATCTCTCAAAAGAATCTTATAGTTCAAGAGTATGCAGACAAGTATCAAGAGGTGCTTATGAAAAATTCCCAAAATTTACAAGATTTCTTATAGGTTCATAAATTTTCCTTGGGGTTAAATGATAAACTTCGACTATTTGTATGCCGTGAGAAGTATCAAACCTTATCCAAAGCTATAGAGGCAGGTTTAGTTTATAAATATGGTTTGAAAAGTTTAAAATCAGAGTGGGTCAAGGTTCCAAATCACATTTTATGCGACCTACTTATGAAGCTTCCAGGAACACTAGTGGACAAAAGGGAAAGGCATCTATGTCTAGTGTACATTCATCTACAAACACTCTTGCAGGAGTTAAGAGAAAGGTGTCAATGAAGAATGACTGCAGATATTCTCTCACTCCCAAAGTGGTTTAAGAAAGCAACTAATGAAGGCTTATGCTATGCTTGTATGGACAAGCATCAAAGGCATGATTGTCCATTGAAGGAGTAAGACAGAGCTGCAGATATTCTCTCACTCCCAAAGTAGTTTAAGAAAGCAACAAATGAAGGCTTATGCTATGCTTGTATGGACAAGCATCAAAGGCGTGATTGTCCATTGAAGAAGTAACACACAGCTGCAAATATGATCACTGAGCTTGTAGATTCAGATCATGAGGATGATTTGAGGAGGATGATACTTTAGAGTAGACACCCCAAAATTCTACTAGGATACTCTCGGTGTCAATTGAGAAAGGGGACCCACGGCTCCAAATACAGTCTTATCTTCAAAGGCTAGTCATGATTACCAATTTCCAATTACATATATTATTGTCATGAAGGGTTTGGTTGAAGGGAAACCAGTGAAGGTACTCTTTGATATGTGCTCTAGTCATAATGTGGTTAGTTCTCAACTTGTCAACAAGAAGTTAAAGTTGAAAACTCAACCCTCACCATATGAGTATACAGTTGAGCTAGCATAGATGGTAAAGGAACAGAGGTTTGGGATGAATAGGTTGTAAGCCTACCATTTAATCCTAATTTGAGGAGCTCAACTTTGATATTACTCGACTAGCACATTTTGATATTGTTCTAGGGAAAGAACATGCACAAAAGAAGCCTGTGATTGACTTCACAATCCATGTCTATCAATTTATGCATGAGGGGAGGATGCATCACATAAAAGGTAAGCCAGATCTACCCAATAATGGGTAGATATGGGTAGCTCCTCTAATTAGGATTGAATGGTAGGCCTACAACAACCTATTAATCCCAAACCTCTATTCCTATACCATCTATGCTAGGTCAACTTTGATATTACTCAACTAGAACATTTTGATGTTGTTCTAGGGAAAGAATGGCATGCACAAAAGAAGCATGTCATTGACTTCACAATGCATGTCTATCAATTTATGCATGAGGGGAGGATGCATCACATAAAAGATAAGACAGATCTACCCAATAATGCATTAATTACTGCTACATAAATGCTAATAATATCTTGTAAGTATCTATTTTTAGGTTGGGTTCAAAAAGTTTCAAGTGTTATAGACATGCATGAAAGTTGAAACTTCAACTTGTAATGCCACAAACTCTTTGCAAGAGAAAATTCTAATGAATTTTTTTAATGTTTTCAAATCTGACGTATCCTCTTCTTTGCCTCCACACAAAAAATGTGGAGCATCGAATAAAGCTTGTGCCCGGTGCGACTAGCAGTCAATAGACCTTTATATTAGATGAGTTTGGTAGACGAGAATGAGATGTTGAAGGTGATTGAGAAGTACTTAGCAAAAGGACTCATTTTTCCCAATTTCTCACCGTTCGCTTCTCCAATTTTACTAGTTAAGAAGAAAGATGGTTCTCATCGAATGTGTATCAACAATTACAAAGCCTTAAATAAACGTACTATAAAACATTGATGTTTGATGCCAAGGATTGACGATTTGATAGATGCTCTGAGAGAGGAGGAGCTAAGGTCTTCAATAACATAGATTTAAAACGTGGATATCATCAGATTCATATTAAAAATAAAGATGTATGGAAGACCATATTTCGTACTCGTTTTAGTCATTATAAGTACCTTGTTATGCCATTTGGGCTTACTAATGTGCCAACCACATTTATGATGTTGATCAATGATGTCTTTAGGCCATTCATGGGTACATTTATGGTGGGTTTTATTGATGAAATTTTGGTTTATAGTAAATCCTTACTAGAGCACAAACCACACTTGCCTACAGTATTTGGCATGCTTATGGAAAATGTGTTGTATGCTAATAAACAAAATACTTTCCTATGTCAAGAGGAAGTTGATTATTTGGGACATTATATTGACACTAGGTGTAAAGATGGATCCAAAGAAAGTCACAGAGTAATCTTGGCTTGGCCTATTCCATAGGATATTACTGCATGCTCAGATCTTTCTTAGGACTATCTCGTTTTTATAGAAAGTTTATTATTTTCTATTCTGAAATACTAGTGCCATTGAGACTAACTTGTTTGCAAGTTACGGTTGTTTATGTCTAGACGAGCATTCAACATAAACGTTTTGATAAGTTAAAGCAAGTGGGTGCAACTGCACCTATGTTGAAGATCGTGGAGAGAGCTTATCTATTAATAATGCATCTAAAGGGAGTTTTAAAGGAATCACAAGAATACCATGGCCTCATCATTAGGTCACACTACCAATGAGGAGCACATGCTAAAGAAGAGATGGAGCCAGTGGTATGCCTCATTTTACAAGGTATATAGAAATGTTTTCTACTCATCCTTGGACTTCTTCAAGATGAGATCCTTGGAGCCATGTTTTATCATGGATATATGAAGGATAGCATAAATAGGGAGCATCATTCTTACTTAAGACCACCAAAGTGTTGCCAATACATGGAGAGGGTGGGGTATGGAAAAAAATCCATGGGGATGTGACTTATTTAATTGTGTGAAATATGTAAATGCATACATAAGTACATAATGACAAGGCCACACACACCAACATTATGGAATGGGATGAAGGAGAAAGTATCTTTGACACTGAACATTAACAAAGTTAAGAATACCTTGAGAGTACTAGTGGTTTAGAGCACAAAATAGATACAAATGAAGACACCTTGGTGAAGGTGGCTCCCATGGATATCAAGGGAGAGGGAGTCAAGTGGAACAAGACCAAATTTATGATTTCAGTAGCACCACACACTGTGTATCATGTGTGTGTTGACAAATGATGGTAAAGGCGTTCATATATGCTACCTAAGAGGAGCTCGCGGTAGTTGCAAGAACCATATACATAGTTAGAGAAACACGAGATACATACGGGCTAAGTGAGTATACACTCACCTTCCAGGCTCCATATATAGGTCTAGCCACGTCATTTTTCAGATGTCGTCTCATGAAGGCACATCGACGGGGCCATCTCCATGCTTAGAGAACTTACTCACAAAGCGCCACACGGGTGGGCGGCTTAGTCATAGCCCCAACTTGCCATAGCCAAAATGCCTGACACATGTAGTTGGTATTCGCATGTACCAAATATACGATTGTAGAGTTTGCATGCAACTCATTGAATGCGTATTTCTTGGGGTTTTTATTGTATTGTGAATGTCCCCAAATTGCGGTCACTCATGCGATTTTCAACCAAGACATACTTTACCATTAATAATAGCTAATACAATGTGAAATGTGTGTTTTGTGTTTGTGTGCAAAGAGGAAAAAAATAATTTTTTGTGATGAGTAGTGTGTGTGTGTGTGTGTGTGTGTGTGTAGAAAATTGAAATAACATCATCCAAAAATCCTAAAAGAAATAAGAAGACAAGAATAGTTCTATTAAAGAGATAAGTATCTCCAAAAATAGAATTTCGAATTTAGGTGATAAGAGGTCATATTTAGAGTACTTTTATATATTTAGAGTCCATGCATACTAAAAATGTGGAAAAGTAACGCATTTCTCTACAGATGGCGCGTTTGTGGCTATATACAAATGTTTTTGCCTATTCTACAGATGGCTTGTAGAACATAGAGCTTCCAGTTCTTTTGACTAGTTATATGACCATATTCTGAGTTTTTATCAGAGAGTTACGGCCGAAACAATTTGTTGATTCTGTCAGGGTCTCTACACTCGGAAAACTGTAAGAAGGCAACAAGTAGCCTCAAGGTAATCCTAGAGCTTGAGATGTACATATTCCTTCATTCTTATCTAATATCTTAGAAAAGAGTCTTAGATTGCTATGGTCTTTCAGAGGAAGAGACTAAAACTCCATAGCTTTTCTTTTAAAGAAAGAATAGTATGCCGTAGCCCTGCACAAGAGAAGGCTATTTTGCCATAGACCTTCGAAAGAGAGAAAAGTCACAATACAAGTAAGAGGAGATAAATCTTGGGGATGATCGGATGATTTCAATCGTAAGAGAAGGTATTAGAAGACTCTATTCTCATATGTCAAGTTCTAAAGCTCTTGTTATCGAGCAAAGGTAACGATAAACGACAAATTTCTATAAGGTATATACATATTTTGTTTTTCAATTACATATCATTCTTAGGGGTTGAGGTATGGCCTCGGCTTCTCTATTAATTGTTAATAGTGATCTATTTGGTTGATTTACTAGTTAAAGTTTGTATTCTTTTAAACAATAGCATATGCCTTAAATAAATCGCAATCTCAAGTTGAAATGCAAAAATCTTTGTGAAAAGGATTATTTTCTTAAGAAGGTAACATGGATTCTAGTCCTATGGTTTAGTTGAATAAATGGATTATTATCTTGGTTAAAATAAGGTACAAGTACAACTTCTCCCTGCCTTGAGACTGCCCCATTCTTGTGCTTGTGTAGCCAGACGATGGCGGAGACGTTAGTAAGGCCTAGAGTTGGCCCATGGTATCCCTCATACCATTGGGAGAATGAGGTTTGCTGATTGAGGCGAGTGATTGTGATGCTACCTAGTTCTGAGGGCCCAGGCTAGTGCAGTGAATTAGCCCACCCTAGTGCACAGGCATCCCTCTCTGAGAGGCGGGCCTTGGAGACACCAAGGGCACCAATCAGCTCACAACTCTATCCTTTGTTCGCTAGTTGACACCTTTGAACACCTGTACACACTCCTATCTAACTAAATGACTCCTCCAACTGTCCTCCCAAGTCAGCCTGACCTCTAGAGCCTCTGATCTTCCACCAAAATTCCTAAACTAAAACCACCTTTGACATCCAGCTGACCAGAAACCTCCCCAACTGACACACAGAGCTGACTGTAAACCAATTCAGAATGTTGATTCTAACTCCAGTCAGAAATGAGTTTTCTAGGCTCTCCTATTGTCCTCCAACATTAGTTAACCTTTCTCCCACGACCTTCCTGGACACTTTTCTAACCCTTATCTGACCTTTAGATGACACCTCAGGAAGAAAACTGACTCAGCAGTCTGATACAGACCTGGTTGATCTCCCATGTGTCCTCTGACACTCTCCAACACTCAGGCTGCTCTAAACTAACCAAGATATCACCTTAAAGACTCTCTGCTGATAAAGACTCTCTAAACTAACCAAGATATCACCTTAAAGACTCTTTGCTAATAGCAAGTAGATAACTCCCAGCAGCAGTAGCTGACTCCAAATTGATTGTATTGACCAAACTGATTCAGCTGATTAAGCTTACTCTTGATAGCTGACAGTCAGACTTCCTCTTCTCTATGTCCCGCTGACACTTTAAGACCATCAAAACACTTAAACCAAACCAGGATTCATCACTATGAGCACTCCGCGGATTATAACTGACACTCAGCTAACTCTAGATTCCCTTTCAGTTCACTAGCCCATCTGACTGCTGCTGACTGCTGCTTTTGATAGTCAGACCCGACTGATAGTGCTCTGACTGTCAGAGCAGACTCACAAAAACTTCCCTCAAATCTAGACAAGCCAATCCTTTAGACCATTAGCTGATGCATTCTGATCCTCAGCTAACTAGATCTAACTCTGTAACTTCTCAACTAACTGACTGACTTAGCACAAACCCTTCAGACTTCAGACTCACACACTCAGGAGCTTCATCTCCAATAACTCTATCAAAACAGCACATCATCTCAACTAAAACACCAAAATAAAAGACTTTGTATCCACTCACAGAGGTGACACATAGCTAACACAAAACAAACCCTTTGACTTCATCAGATAGACAAAACACTTCACTATCTCAACAGCCCTGAGACATGGGCATGAATATGAGAAGGAAACACTTAAAAAAACTCAAAGGTCTCCACAGGTAGACCCCAGTGACAACACTTCTTTGAACTGTCTTCACATCCAAATATGAATGAGTACTCAGCTAACAATCAGCCACCACTAATAATAGTTGGGGAAGAATTGAACTAAATCAAGTCTCTAACAGAGGCGCTGCACAGAGAACCTAAGGGGGGACACACCTCCTAGCCAATCCTCTGGTCTTCAACTCTTCCTCTACTCTGACATAAGCTAATCTTATCACACTATGTCGTCCCTCTTCTTTG
Source organism: Cibotium barometz (assembly GCF_041138505.1). Classification (NCBI taxonomy): domain Eukaryota; kingdom Viridiplantae; phylum Streptophyta; class Polypodiopsida; order Cyatheales; family Cibotiaceae; genus Cibotium; species Cibotium barometz. The sequence goes on from NC_141105.1 coordinate 39,085,097, forward strand.
CAAATTGGAAAATTAATAGGAACTCTAGCCTGCAAGCTTCGGCAAAAACAAACATACCTGCAGGAAACACACTCCACTACAGTCACTCTCAGTGGTCTCTCTAGCCACTGCCTTGACGAACCATACTCACAAAATGTCCCCAATTTTTCTTCTTCAAGCTCGTTGCCGCCATGACTTCATCTAGAACTTGTGTCACTCGCTTCCTTGGATCGCCCATGCTGTTTCTATTTTCATTTGTGTACCTGCACTTATCCATTCAATTGCCACACTATTTTTTGCCACCTTGGATCCATTTCACACCATGCTATACCCACTTCACCTATCTACACATTATTTTTGGATGGGGCTTAAGATTAACCTCACTTGAGTTTTGCTCCTATCAAATGGCTGCTCAGTCCAAGCATTCTTTCTGTCCAGCCTCCTTTCAATCCTTGCATCCTTGTCAGCTCCTGAGTTCTTCATCCAACTCAGAACTCTTCTCAATTGTATGCAATCTTATCAAGATTTCATTCCATTCCCCCAATGCATCCTCACCATCATAGAAAAACGTCCTAGTGAGACCTTCCTCAAAACTGTCTTGCAAAGACCCCAAATCAGCAAGCTGCTGCAGCTCCTAGTTGGCATCCTCAACTTCTTCATCCCACAATTTTCTTATAGCATCCAAAAGCTCACCATCACTGACATCCCCTTTAGGATCCTGACATAGGCATCCTACCAACTATCATCTCCTTGATCCACAGATTCCTAAAACAAGACAAAGACACCCTCCAAGGTGTCATCCAACAAAGCATCTGCAACATTACCCATACTTTCATGCCCAACCATAATAACATCCTCAACATCTGTGTCATTAAAAAAAGGCAACTCTGATAGACCCGCTACTTCACACTCTACTACATCACAAAACAAACCTGCAGAATCTACACCAGCTTTCTTTGATGAAGTAGTCCTCAACGCAGGTACCTATGATAACTCTAGCTCACTAAGGACCACCTTCCCCTCCATGATAGACTCATCAGCCTCTCTGGGCAATCCACCATCACTTTGTCAGCTTCTATTACCTCAACGTCTGGGTCTACAACCATACAAATTGCGTTCTCTTCAACTTCACAAACATTCTAAACCATTGCCTTTGCATCCTATGACACAGCACTCACACAGTGATCCGTAACACACATACTGCTTCGAGCATGACATACATCCAGCAAATAAAACACAGTGACTCTACCTAGCCTAGTGGGGATGGCACAATCAAAACAGCCTTTCATAGGTTCAGCAAAAGTGAGTGGATCCTTCAGTTCCACCTTCTCCTTGATCCTTCCATTTAGCCCTCCAACAAACCTGTCCTTCTTTAGAAAGTCAAGAGGAACCTGATTTTCTCCCAAAGTCTTTAGCATCCTCCTCCATGCAGCTTTAAACCTGTCCACAAAATTTGTCACTTCCTCATCCTCTCCTCCATGTAGCTTTAAACCTGTCCACAAAATCTGTCACTTCCTCATCCTCTCCTTTGTTCAACTTGGTCAGCTCTCTCCACAAGACCTCTGGAGTTTTAACTTTCCCATACTTCCTCTTCAGGGCTTCTCTCAACCCATCCTAGCTTCCTTTTTCACCAACTGTGGCCTCATACTCAAACCACTTCAGGGTTGCATTCTCTAATAACAAACTAGCCATCTTCAACTTGAAAGCATCATCATCTTTGTTGCTCCTCAAAGTTGTAACTTCTCAACTGACTCTAACTGACTCAGCAGAAACTCTTTAGACTTTAGACTTACACACTTAGGAGCTTCATCTCCAAGAACTCTATCAAAACAACACATCATCACAACTAAAACACCAAAACAAAAGACTTTGTATCCACTCACAGTTGACACAAACTAAACGCTTTGACTTCATTAGATAGACAAAACACTTTATTGTCTCAATAGCCCTGAGACATGGGCACAAACATGAGAAGAAAACACTAAAAAAAACTCAAAGGTCTCCACAGGTAGACCCTTGTGACAACACTTCTTTGAACTGTCTTCACATCCACATATAAATCAGCACTCAAAGGTCTCCACAGGTAGACCCTGGCGACAACACTTCTCTGAACTATCTTCACATCTACATATAAATCAACATGTAGCTGACAACAATCAGTAGCAATAGTTGGGGAAGAATTGAACTGAATCAAGTCTCTAACAGAGGCGTTGCATAGAGAACCTAGGGGACACACCTTCTAGCCAATCCTATGGTTTTCAGCTCTTCCTCCGCTCTAACACAAGCCAATCTTCTAACATTGCGCTATCCCTCTTCTCTGCAAACTTGAAATTCATTAAGGACTCTAGCCTGCAAGCTTCAACAAAAACAAACAGACTATTGACGGCAAGCGCGTGCACACACTCTTGATAGAAGGATAGCTTCTACATAGGTTAGCACTAAGATAGAGTGGGATTCCATCGTTAGGGGGGATTACCATTCAAGAAAAGGGGTTACAAGCTTGAGGAGTGGTGGGGAGTTACACATGAGAGTGGGGGACACTCACATGCTTGAGGAGTTACACATGAAGTGGGCTAGTGGGGTAGCCCAAGAGTCACCCATTCAGCACTATATATACACGATGACCCATTGTATCTTGAGTTGGGTTCATGAGAGTTCATGAGATGACATGGTATGAGACAATCATGAAGCTTTTGCCCTATTTCTTGTGTTTTGAGTATCATTATGCCTTAATTATGTTATTAAGTATGCTTTTAATCATCATCTTGCTCATGTTTAGTGTGGATTAGTGTGTTTGCTTAGGTGTTCACCATGTTTGGGACGCCAACCCCAAACACTTTTTGGTACGCCCGGTGTAGAGTCCTCGACTCTCTTACCCATCAATGTTCACCAGCACCTTGCAATTGTCAGCATCCAAACCCACATCATCAGAAACAAACCCAATCTCCTTACAGGTGTCTCGCACAATCTTCTCATAATCCACCTTGGCTTTCGTGGCGATCTCCCCAAAGATCATGACCATGTTCGTCTTCTTGCAAGTTTCACATGCCAACTTGCTCTCAGGATCTTGTTCCAAGCAAGCATCAAGAACTGCATCAGAGACCTGGTCACAAAAAGCTTGTCTGCGTGTCCTTCATTCACAGACTCGGATGTAACGAGGAAGGTCTCCATTTCGAACTGAGGCCTGGCCTGCAGAAGCTCAGAAACCCTCGCTGGCTTCCAGGCCCGATCCTCCTCTTTCCAACGAAAGAAAGAAGCCAAATGCAAGAGAGCGTTCAGTAGGCAAGCGAGAACCAAAGTCTGGGGGTCGTGCAGCGCCATCCGTAGAGAACTGTCGAGCCAGTTAGTACTGGGCAGAATCAGCAGCAGCAGCGGTGAGGTCCCTGCGCTGAGCTAAAAGATGATCACGGAGATGAAATGGTAACCGATCCACAAAAACAGAACCCAAATTGCTGTTGACCCAACCAAAAACCCTGCAGAGGGTGCTTCTTTCTCAGCAGATCGGCCCCCTATCTCGGTCATGGCGGGCTCGATTGAAGGGTCCTCTCCTTCTTCTTCTGAGGCGGCCATCGTGAGCAGCGTGCTGGAGAATATCAAGAACCTGCCCGCCTCCTCCGAGGCGCACTTCCTGCCCTCTGCTTCTGCCTTTGCTTCCGAGTCCTCTGCGAGATCCGATCATAGACTTCGACCTTCACAACTCAAATTTCTTTTGGTTTTTTTTTTTAACATTAGGGACACCGTCCATTTCTTTTCCTCTTGGGCACTAGTGGCCGATTGTACTTGTCAAACAAATTTAGCCGTGGTGCATCCCTTGTAAAAGCAAAAATAATCATAGGCAGCAGGAAAATAATTAAAATGAAAATAAAAATAAAAATACCACAAAAGCTGAATGTTATCTTTTGGCACTAGCTAATGCGGAATTGCCGCCATTGCGGAGTCCGAAGCATCGCTCCCGTGACTATCCCGAATGCATGAAATGTGACAGACTCGGACACAAATCCAAGCATTGTCCAAATCTGCCCTGCTCAAGATGTCAGCAACAAGAACACTGCAAGGCACAGCGTCCGTTTGCCTTTTGCCGCCGAGAGTGCAAACAAGTTGGCCATGAGGACAATTATTGTTCGAGCAGGTTTGAGGAGGAAGTACTGCATCTTCCTTACGTCTTGATAGTCTGCAACTATGCATGGAGTCACAGTCCCACTACTACCGCCTAGCACAATCACTTGATTTCTCAGAGTTTATGTGCACTCACATGCATCTCTTTGTTGAAGGCAAATTTTGACTTGGGTTTCCATCACTTTGTGTAAGGATAGGCATTTTCCATTGTATCCCTCCAATTATAAAGGACACCACTCTGTGTGATTAGCTTAGTGGATATGGGGTCAATAGGAGGAAGCCGTCTTCATTTTGCTTGCTCTTATATGCCTGATGCTTATGAAAAATTTGTGTCTGCTCTTGCAAACCAATCCAACATGACTCTTTCATTAGCTGCCTCATCTTTGATTCTTGAAGAAACCAGGATGGAAGCTAAGAAGACCTTTGAGGAATCTACTTTGCAAATTATAGTGGAGTCAACTCTCATCATGGATGAGTAGATTACATTGGAATTAGCTCTCATCAATCATTGGATGAGAAGAAGAAAAAGAAGTTCCTCCAAATTTGCTACTATTGTTGCAAGAAAAAGGGACATAAAGCCAAGTTCTCTTTACAAGAAGAAGCAGGATGAGAAGAATAAGAAGACTGAAGGCGAGAAGACTAGGAGAAGCCATCGTGAGGCCAATGTGGCCACTCATAAAAAATTTAAAGCTTTGTGCTTATTATGCCTTTAGGAGTTTGTGTGACACTCATTTTGTAACTTTCTTACCTACACACCCTTCATGGTATGGATGTAGATCAAGAGATGGTGTTGAGATTTTAGTGATCTAGCATCCATTTCTATTATTCTTTGTTGGATAGTGCTATATGCACCTTAGGGATAGAGGTTCTAAGGTTATAAGCTCTCCAATTACCATGGTTAACAAGAGTAGGCATAGTAGGTACTACCCTTGATTGTGGAGTCGGTTTTAGGTGAGTCATGTGAGACAATGGGGGGGGGAGATGGACGTATCTTAGGCATTCCTAGCACTTACCTTTATGGAGATCTATATATGTGGTCTATACACTCATTGTAAACAAGAGAGGAGACTATGTTATAGCTTTGTGCTACTTACCATTTGTTGGTAGTATACTTGGTGGTTCCTTTGTGGGGGCAAAAGGCTTCTCTCTATTAAATTAAGGTAATCATGGTGTTTATCATTTATCATTTATCATTTCCATTTATGATGTTTATTGCCTAATCACTTACATGCTTGGTGCATCTAGTCACTCTATTGCCTAATCACTTACATGCTTGGTGCATCTAGTCACTCTATTTCATTAGCATTGTGTGTGCTTATTTGTGGGATTGTTTATGCTTCTCAATCTAAGTGATTAGCTTCATTAGCATTGCAATCTTATCTATTTTCTAGCAAGAATAACCCTCTTGGAATCATTATAAGCTAGGTACTAGGGAAAAAACCAAGAAAAAAGCAAGAAAATGCAAGGAAAGAACTCGCTGTAAAGTGGGATCATTTTCGAGTTGGATCATTTTGATCCTTCTTGTAGCATCGTTTTGGGTAAAATTGTCCAATTCAACCCCAGGTGTCAAATTGATTTGACTAGGTTGGCATGATCATTGTTGAGACCTAACAATAGTAGGCGCATTTATGAGAGCAATTAAATGGCCATAATGGTCTTGAACGTGGGAGGTAATGCCAGTGTACGTGCCAAAGCTGTAGGGGATATTTTTTGACTGCACACAATAATTGCACCACAATTGAGGCACCATCGGCCTCTTATAGTGTGACAGTTAGCAGTTGGAATGAGACAATCATATCGTGATAGTCTTACACTGTGACAGTTAGTAATTGGAATGAGATAATCCAATTGTGATAATCCCAGAAGTGTAATCATTGATCATCCAAGGCTCGGATCATGGATCAACTAGGATCACGATGATCCCAAAGTAGAATCATCCAAGGTCTGATTGCTAGGATCCCAAAACTAGGATCGCCCTACTCCTTGAATCATTCCATCAAGAATTGTTTTGTTTAGGATCACTTCTAGTAGAATCATCTCTGGCTTAAAATATTTCTAAGAAGAAATGTTAATGAGGATCGCCCAAGTAGGATCATCAATCCTAATGAAAACAAAATTCCAGAAGCATAAAAACTCTGGAAAAATAGCTAGTGCAAGGGAATTGGACCATCACCTCAGACCTAGACCTTCTAAATCTAGAAGAAAAACCATTAAAAACATAAAAATTTCTAAAAACCCAAAAACATTAGAAAATCAAGGAAATTTCATAAAAAGAATCTCAACACATGATTCTAGCATCGGACCAAGTCATTGCCACTTTATACTTGAACCCACTATTTGAGCACAAAATGTTATCTTACCTAGGGGGTTCACCTAAAAATATGTAAGTATACCATGTGAGTTCAAATGAAGGGGTTTTTAATTCAAAATTTTAAGTTAAATTTACAGAAATAAATTTACATAAGGGGTTTTTTAAATCGATTTTGAAAAAAACCTATAAGTCCATAAAGAAAAAGGGCTGATTTTATTCATGAAAAACTCATAGGTAAGGGGTTTTTTTAATACCCCTTAAACACAAGTGATACATAGGGTGTCTTAGTAGTGCACCCCTCGAGTATCTTACACACGAGCGCTAGGAAGTGGCACACGACTAAGTGTCAATTTAACCACACTAGTAGCTCTTGATTCGAGTTTGGAAGTAGACCAAGAACCCTTCACAATGGAGGATATCCAAATTAGGATTGTGGAGTATTAGCCTATTTCAGCATCCAAACTCAAATATGGCCAAACAAGACTGTGTAGTGTTCATAGGAGATTCATCAAAGGAAGTCAAAAGTCCCCAAGCCAAAAGACCCACCCACGGGTGAGAGGACCACAAGAAAACACGTCAAGGGGTCCCAAGCCAGTAACACGAGAACTAGTGAAGCATACATCTTATAATGTTATAGCTTTCCACACATTATGACTTTCCACACAACTAACCAAGCTCTAATCCTCATTGGCACGATTGGGATACTATTTTTGAGAGATGGTGGGCCACTGCCATTAGTGTGTGGAATTGAGCCAGACCTCTTGGTAACCCATTAGTGTGTGGAATTGAGCTAGACCTCTTGGTAACCATGAATGGTATTGTTGATAGAGCTAGTGGAAATTAGGATTTCTATCTAGACTTCAATGGAACAATGTATATCCCAACAAGGGACATCAAGAAGGTTAGACCTTTGGCCATGGCAAATGAGATAGAAAGGTTGAGGAGATTACAAGAAACTACTAGAGCTCAAAAACAAAGCTGGGAAGGACTCAGCTTCCTAATATCATTGAGATAAATTCTTCTTGAGGAGGCTTAGAGTTGACCACAATGACCATGAAGAAATAGCATTGTATGAGGATGCATCACAGAACCTCTACACAATCATTGATACTCCTAGGGACTTGCAAGGATATTTTTGATTCCCTGATGCACCCCTAGTGAGCAAGTGTTACCAGCACCCACATATCTGATGATATATGTTGATAGAGAAGGTAACATCCACACCCTAAGACTTACCGAGGATGCAAGAAATACAAAAAGATCTAGGCAAGAGGGCATTACACCACCCTCAGCCTCTACACCAAAGCAAAAGAAATGAAAGTGATGACCTTTCGGGAGGAAATCACTTCAAGAAGAGGGAATCCAATAGATGAGCTATAATTCTCATTCTATAGTTGTAGATAGGATGCCAACTTTTAGATTATTCCTTCCCCATTAGACCTAATCAAGGAAGCAAATACAAGGGAAAACAATACCATTTGGAGAGAGGTAGCATAACCACTCCCTTAGAGACCAGTGTACAAGCTCAAAGAGCTTGGGAACCCAAGAGACTGCACAGTCATGAATGAAGAGCTACAAACCTACCATAACTAATGGGATATCAGTAACGGGATACCTTATGACATATACAGCCAATGTGCTCCTAGAACCCTTACCCAAATCATCGGTTAGAATACCATCCTATGGGTATGTAGGACCATCTTATGCACTAGTACCCTCCTAGAGCCAAAGAAATATTCAAAGCACTGATGTCTCTAGAACCAACAAAAGAAACATGAGTTTGTATACTTGATGAAAGAAGGAGAGCGATAGAGATATTCCCATAGTGGTTAGACCACCAACAGAGATAAGAGATGAATACAATTATGACCATCCTCGAGGATTAGAGCCATATATCTAAGCTAGTGTCCAAGTTTGAAGGATCTAGGGAACCCCATAGTCGTCTTACTATCTAGAAAAATCTGTAGAGTCAAGAGGGTAACCGATCCTAGAACTAAGATAAATACCTTTACATTAACTGGTAATGCATTGTTGTGGTTCCAAATGCTAAAAGACTTACAAAAAGGGACCATGGAGGATCTTGAACTAGCATTTACCATAGGCTTCTCCCCACCAATACTAGTGTCAAGCATAGCTCAATTACACAATTGTATCAATTCTAGCAGCTTGAATATGAGTCTATAAGAGACTCATGTTCAACAACCTTAATAAGACTCATGTTCAACAACCTTAATAAGGTTGTTGATAGAGTCTATAAGAGACTCTATCAACAACCTTAAAAGAACCTAAATATAAGATGTCTCATTGAGGAAAAATCAGGCCACACCAAGTTGATCTTGTTACTCTTAGAGGGAGCAAACAATTGCATGATGCATTTTTTTCTAGAAGGCATAGAACACTAGTGTTGCCTAGATGCAATAGATTTTGATGAAAACTTTACAGGCTTCTCTTCCACAAAAAGCAAAAGACTAGAATATTTGGTCAAAATAGAGACCAATGTCAAAGTCAAGACACTAGGAAAATAGAAGACAGGAGATTGCTAAGGTAGTGATCAAATGGCTAAAAGAAGTGTGGAAAGTCTCTCCTAGTAGGGAGTTAGGTCATCCATTTTCAGCTCCAAGATGGGAAATGACTTGGTGTGCTATTTATAGAAGCACCATATAGTGCATGAGTGCCCAGTCTTGAGAGAAAGGTACATGCCTTCCCTGCCCAGTCTTGAGAGAAAGGTACATGCCTTCCCCGTCTTGAGAGAAAGGTACATGCCTTCCCTGGCCACTTCCTAAGAGGTTACCCATCCGAGTAGTGTTCTTGCCACTGCGTGCTTAATCTCCACCACTATAATCCCTTCCAAGCCACGAAAATTGGTGGAGGAGGGATGATAATGTCCCTAGTCTTCTATTATTTATGTATGATCTCGTTGTCCTTGGCATTATGCATGTGGAATGTAGATGGCCACTCCATGACTTTATAACACCCTTATAAGCCGATAACTTCAAATCCATCAAGCATCACACCCACAAACAACCACTACTAGTAGTAAGCCTTCAGATAGTCAGTGTCATAAGTCAAACTTCTTCAGAGGAAAAATAAGAAGTGCCAGAGGATTGTGATTAGGGCAAAAGTTGAACAAAAGAAAAATCAAGCTAGTCCTTAATCTATGACATCAGCACCAAAAACTTTCAAAAGTTTTAAAAATAAGAAACGAGGCAAGGATCATAGAAAAAGGGAAAAGATACATTGCCCTCCTCAGCAAACAAAAGTCACCAACCAACCAGGGATCTTCTAGGTTATGTTAAGATTGAAGATGATCCTAATTTAGTAAGATAAATAACCTTGGATGAAGAGAAGGGGTTAAACAGTCTTGACAGAACTATGCTGATAGAGAGAAGCCCAAAACTCTGGGATAAAATGGAAAGAACTTCACAAGCCCATGGAGAATAGTAAATAATCTAGGGGTTAAAATTAATTGAAGATGAAAGTTATGTAGAAATAGAAATCATCCTAGAACCACTAGTTCAAATCACTCTTGATAAGGAACAAGGCAAGGAAAGTAAAAACAAGTCAATCATAATATGGATTGAAAGAATGAGCTTCTTTAAATGGCCAAGAAAGCCATGGAAGGAAAATACAAATTCAAAGGATTTTAAGAGTTCCTTCCCAAGAAGTTATAAGCTCACCCTAACCTGAGAGACAGGAAATTTCAAGGTTAAACAACACACAAGAATTGGTGTAGTAGACCCAGCTTGAGATAGAAGGGCTTGCAAGACCAATTTCCTTGCTCCCACAAGAACCACCATTACAACTCCATTTTTAGAGAATGTTAGAGGGGAATCCCATGAGGGAAGTGTCTAAAGAATCAAAGGAGGAAATACCAAAGGAGGTTGAACCATGATTACCTACTACAATGACTCCTCTACCTCATAAAGAGCATGAAAATGTAACAACAACATTGGAAGATCTCCATGAGCTTGATAAAAAAAGAATATATGAGGTTTTGCTCCATAAGGAAAGGTTTGACTAAGAGAGGATATATGCCCTCAAAGAATCCTTAATGGGAGGGTACACTGAGATACTACCTTTAAAATGGGCATGGGTGCCATGGAAATCAAAGCCTAGCTTGCCGGCCACCCTATCCTACATTGGTATAGATGCCGAGTTGATCATAATTTCTAGCATGCCATCTCTAAGGCCTACACATTGATGAAATGAGATATGGGGGCCTTGAGAGAAATCCTCTCAGCCCCAATGACCTATAACCATGGCCAATTACTTGGCATGCAAGCTAGAAGCTTGGGATGAAGTCCATCAGTGTGGATGAAGGAAAAGATCAAAATGATTGGAGGAATTGAGGAGATAAACCAAGCTGAAACAGATAACCCATACAGACATTCAAGGATGTACTAGCCAATGCGGTTGAGAATATGAGGGAATGATATGAATGCCACCATTCTAATAAAATTGGGAGGAGTGACCAAAACTACAATTGTGCAGGGGAGTGGGAGTGAGATTTACTACCAAACGACATGGGAAAGCAAGCCCCTTAAAAGGGCCAAAATAGTCCTCAAGCTAGTGGTAGTAGGATGGGAATTCAAGAACCCCTATGGGAATCCTGAAGGTTGTTGAGGTAACCTCATGTGGCATGACCTACGAGCATACACATATTGTTGTCAAATTTGGAAGTCCCACCAATTATGTTGTAATATTGGGACGACCATTCATGCATCAATTGTCGATGATTTAGGATTGGGTTATGATGTCATTTACCTCCTTAAGAGGGAAATACCATTAAGGTGAACCTGAAAGACCATAAATACAAAGAAGTCACTAGAATGCCTATCGATGACTTGGGGTCTAATATACAACCACTTTCTCTAATTTAATATATATGCACCACTATGTATGGCCTGCACTCATGGGAATGCAGTTTTGTGATGAAGATAGTAGAGCCATAATTTCACTTAGGATTGTGACCCCAAGGGAACGCAAATTTTGTGATAAAGATGATAGAAACATAAATTCAATCAGGACTCTGATCCAATGCTTCCAAAAATAGAGATATTGATTTTGCAAAGGAAGGAGGAATAAAAAACAAGGAAAAAGTCTTCCAAAGAGCCAAAAATGTTACCAATCAGGGGCTTAAGTGCAAGTAGCACCTCTAATAGTGGAGACAAAAAGAAGGAGAAGTGTCGCCACTAGAACACCATACCCTTCTTAGAGAATTCCTCAAAAAGACAAACTCTACTCAAAAGAGCTAAGAAACCTGAAAAATTAAAGCCAGAGATTTGTTAAGCCTCAAAGGAGGAAGAGTAATACTTACAATATGTAGAAGCCTTGAAGCCAATGGATGAATTTTTCTCTAGCTAGAAGGATCTAATCAAAAGACCTAGTTTAAATGCATGAAAATAGATCCTAAAATAATTGAAGTGCTAGCCCATGAGCACCCTTATAATATGATTTTAGTGAACACCGAAAGGACTCCCAAGTCTAGACAGAGAAGATGAAACAAGGCCATAAAGGAAGGGAGAGTTAAGAAGGAGGCTGAGCCTTCAATCCTAATAACAACCAGTGATCAAGAGGAAGAAAGAGTAATAATTTAGGAATTTGTAGAAAATTCACAATTCTGGCACTGTTCCCTTTGGTGAATACATGGAAATTGGAGAGTTTCTTCTACAAAAAATTATGAGTAAGTTGAGATGTTGTTTCTTATGTTTTGAAATGGGGAGGTTTTGTTAACAAGAGAGTGATTGCTTTAGTGACTTACATGGAACCTAATTCTTGGTGAGGGAGAGAAAGAGCTAGTGTATTGTAATAAAGTAAAGATAAAGATTTAAATTAGCTTTTAAGTAATGATATTGCTTTTTTTTAAATAATAATTAATTTCAATTTGTGATGTTCCAGTCACTACGAACTCCTACAAACATACTCTGACTATGTGAAGTGAGAGAGGAATGGCTTATGATCCACTCCCATCCATAGAGCAAGAATAAGGAGTCCCCCATCTCGCCAAGCTATATGTAGTGGCCTATTTTCCCACACTAGCCTGGATGCCTGTAGTACTCTGACTCGGGCATCTCACCCTTGAATCTCAAACTTACTCACTGGCCGCTCTTTGGCATGTATACTCGAAGTCCGATTGAGCCCACATATGTGCTACATGCTACGTGAGATTACCTCCCCCTTAAGAAGAATTTTTATCCATGAAAACAAACTTTGGATAGTTCTTAGTAAGTGTACTCAAGAATTCCCATGTGGACGCTTCATCCTCTCTATTCTTTTACTTAAGAAGTTCCTCTCGCTACTACATAGTATGCCTAGTTTTCCATTGTCTAAATTTGAGAATCTTCTCGAGTTCATGTGCAAGAGACGCTGGTTCAAAAAGTTTTACCAAAATGCTAGGAGTAACTATGTTTTCCTTATGCTCAATAATTTTTTGGAGTCTACTGACATGAAAAACAGGATGTACTCAAGAGCTCTCCAGCAATTCAAGTTTGTATGCTATGCTACCAATCTTCTTAAGGATTTTAAACAGACCGCAATATCTAGGAGAAGGCTTTTGACACTTTCCTGTCTTGATAGTCTCTGACTTCGCACACGGACTTTCAAGAAAACAAAGTCACCCTCTTCAAAGGTTCTCTGTGGCTCTTTCCTATCTTGAAACTCTCCAACTTTGCATAGGGACTTTCAAGAAAACAAAGTCCTCTTCAAAGGTCATTTCTCTATGGCTCTTGTCAGCATACATTTTTGCACAACGTTGTGCACTATGAATGTTATCTTGTTGTTTTTAGCATATCTTTCATGTCTTCAAGGAAATCCTTGATAGATTGAATCTTCTCCTTTTGTAGCTCTATGGCCATAGGAGATCTTGGCTAGAGACCATACATTGACATGAATGGGCTAAATCTAGTTGGCTGAATGTTTCAGGCCATTATAAGTAAACTCCAAATGTTATAGGCACTCCTCTCCATTGGATTGCTTTTTATTGATATATGATTGAAGCATATCCTCTAACACTTGGTTGACTCTCTCAGTCTGACCACATTTGATTGTGGATGATCAGTCATACTCATACTCAAAGTAGTGCCCAACTTTTTGAAGGCTTCCCTCCAAAAGTTACTATTAAACTCGGGGGGTTCACTATATGTAAACTCTCTATATCACGTGCATTCAAGGCCTAAATTAAAATGCCTTATCTGTAATTTTTTCATGAATAAAACACACCCTTTTTCTATTCAATCTATAAATACTCCCTATATAAATGGTACCCTTCTATATGTAAAAAAATGTGTAAAAAGGGGATTTAAAAAATCCCTTCTGTTTAACCCACGTGCTACGCTTACATATTTTTGAGTGACTCCCCCAAGCTATTGAACTTTCTATCCCTATCCAAAACTATATCGGGCAAGCCATATTGTTACAAGTATATATTTTATCATATTTTTGATGAATTAATAATCGTACAAAAATATGTTTAATTTAATTTATGTAGGATTCAGCTTAATGGAACGTGCAAGTGAGCACATGATTAATATATGTGCAAATGTGCATAAAGTTATTTTATGTAACAAGGCACATCTTTCCCATGAAATCTCACATCTCACATGAAATGGTTGTATACATGCTTACATACCTATAGATACACACACTTATATATATTATGTATGTATGTGTATCTATAGGTATGTAAGCATGTATATATAAATAGATTTATATGTATGTCGACGCACACACACACACACACACACACACACACATACATGATACGTGCACACACACATACACACACTCGCACGCATGGACACATATGCAACATATAGAGATATGCACACTTGCACACATACTCAAGCTTGCACATACACACACAAACATATATATTATGTGCATGTGTAAGAGAAAGAATATACATACACACACACTTATATATATTATGTATGTATGTGTATCTATAGGTATGTAAGCATGTATATATAAATAGATTTATATGTATATCGATGCACACACATGTATGTTCATGCATACACACACACACACATAACACACAGACACAAGCACATGAACCGTGCATACACGCATACAAACACACATACACACACTCGCACACATGGACACACAT